>NC_080088.1:110488814-110778814 GCF_950005125.1 Chionomys nivalis | reverse complement strand
GCCTGAGCTACCACCACCCAGCAAACTGAACCATTTTTTTAAAGATTTATTTATTTATTATGCGTATATATAGTGTTCTCTCTGCAGGCCAGAAGAGGGTGCCAGATCACATTACAGATGCTTTTGAGCCATCATGTGGTTGCTGGGAATTGAACTCAGGACCTCTGGAAGAGTAGCCAGTGCTCTTAACTGCTGAGCCATCTCTCCAGCCCCCAAACTGAACCATTTCTAAGTGAAAAACAGTTCACCAGTGTCTAGAATATTCTGTCTCCTCAGTCCACAAAGAAACTGCACGTCCTGCATATTCCCTCCCATGCCTTGCTCATAATGACCAGTTTGCTGCATGCGTGTGCTGGTGAGAGTGGACACTTTACGTAAAGAACGTGAAGCATCTTGCATTCCGCCCTGTCTCTGTGGCTGCTGTGCTATATAATCCAGGCCAGCTGGCCTTGCCCTTCGGAGTCGACTAGTCTCCTGTCTCCACTTCCCATCTCTCTGTGTCACAGGAGTGCTGGTTTACAGACATGTGCTGCTACACCCTGGTTTTACGTGGATTCTGGGGAGCAAATCTGGATTTTTAGGCTTGTGTGTGACTAGCACCTTTACCTCCTGCCCCCGGCCGTCTCCCTGGCCTTCCCCTGTAAGGAAAACCACGTTTTGTTTCTCTGTTTGGCCGTCCCCACTGTTGCTGTCATCTTTGGGAATGGTGCCACTGTGGCATTCATAGTCAATACTTTGTGAGTCTCTGGTTTTAGTTCTTTTGAAAATAGAATTTCTGAGTCGTGTGTTTAAGTTTTTGAGGAACTGCCGTTAATGTGGATTTTCAAGGCAAATCTAAGCCAGACGTTCAGGCCTGGGCCTATAGTCACAACGTTCAAGAGACCACAGGTGGAGCCAGCCTGAGTTGTGCAGTGAGTTCTAGGCCAGCATATATAATAAATAAGTGGACGATTCTAAACTCTGAAAGAACCTCCAGGTTTACGGAGAGTTTGAGTCTGTGTCCTAGATAATCCACCAGTTACTTCCACCTAGAGTTAATTTGCAGTTGGGGAGGGCATGTTTTTGAGATAGGTTGTCACTACGGAGCCCAGATTAGCCTTGAATTCTTGCTTGCCCTGTCTCAGCCTTCCAAATGCTAGTTTTTTACACAGCCTTATGCCACTGGCCAGGGTGGCTATTGTCAACCTTGTATTTATTATAGGGGAGGCAGGGATCTTAGACAGGATCCCATGATTCACCAGCGGCAATGGCAGTTTTTGAACTTAGATCTGTCTCTAAACTTCATCCCTCTGCATCCCAAGTTGTAAGTGGAGTGCGCCCCCGCCCACCCCCGTGGCTGTAAGGAAGCCCAGCACAGGAACTCTGGCCAGCCATGGAAAGACGAGCTGCTAGTCTGGATAGGAACAGAGTGCCAGTAGGGCCTGGAGCTCCTACCCACCCTGCATGGTAGCTGTCTGCACCCCCAGCTGCCTCAGACTCGAGGCAGCTGCAAAATCCAAACATGAACTAAAAGAATATCTAAGTACTGTGGGCACAGTTCATGTTTAGATTTTGCTCTTTGTTATTCCTCTGCCTCAGGAAATAAGCCGTGGTTGCTTAGTAGGCTTTTTAAAACCAGGGAGAAGCTGGATGATGGTGGCACACGCCTTTAACCCCAGCACTCAGGAGGCAGAAACGGATGGATCTCTGTTAGGTTGAGGACAGCCTGTTCTACAGACTAAGATCCAGGACAGCCAGGGATACACAGAGAAATGGTATCTCGAAAAAATTTGAAGAAGGAGGAGGAAAGAAGAAGACATGCTGTCTCAAAAATATTTGGAGGCAAAGAAGACATAAGGCATAAAACCAGGGTGAGGGCTGGAGATATGGCTCAGCAGTTGACGGTGATCTGAGTTCGATTCCCAGCACCCATGTTGGGCAGTTTACAACTCTTATAACTCTGGTTCTCAGGAATCCACCACCTGTAGCCTTTGCCGATGCCCTCATTGAGGTGCACATGCCCCCTCCCACTAAATTTAAGGGCCAGGCAGTGATGGCACTCGCCTTTAATCCCAGCACTCAGGAGGCAGAGGCAGGCGAATCTCTGCAAGTTCGAAGCCAGCCTGATCTACAAGAGCTAGTTCCAGGACAGCTAGGGCTGGTACAGGGAAACCCTGTCTCAAAAACCAAAATAAATAAATAAGTAAAATCTAAATTGATAAAGTCAGGGTGATCTGTCGTTGTGGCCCTGTGTGAGCAGCTCAGGCTCAGGCGGGATTCTGCAGACCCTCCTTCCTTATTCCAGAATATAGAGGCATGTACCACCACTGCCCGGCACAGTTGATTTTAACTTTTTTTTTCTCTTTTCTCAATGGTTAGTTGTAAAAAGCCAAATGGTCTTGTACCGCCCGTGCCGCTACAAGACAGTCCGTGAGCAGGGAATGAAGCTGGAGACTTAAAAACAGAGAGACACAGGGGTGGGGGGTAAGACATGGGTCGCTCTTGATACAAGAGTACCACACTTTGGGCTGGAGAAGTGGCTCAGAGGTTAAGAGCATTGCCTGCTCTTCCAAAGGTCCTGAGTTCAATTCCCAGCAACCACATGGTGGCTCACAACCATCTGTAATGAGGTCTGGTTCCCTCTTCTGGCCTGCAGGCATACACACAGATAGAATATTGTATACATAATTAATAAATAAATATTTTTTTAAAAAAAAGAATGCCACACTTTATTGTGCTCAGGGGCAGCTTATATAGGGATCCTTAGCCACACCCAGCTCTTGGGATCTTTCAGCTGCAGACCTCATCAGAACCCACGCCCCTGCCATCAAGGTCTCGTGCTCAGAGCAGCTGTGGGCACAGGTGTTTTGCTCAGTTCACTCCAGCAGGCAAAGGGTCCCTATGTAAGCTGCCTCTGAGCACAATAAAGCGGGGTACTCTTGTATCAAGAGTGACCCATGTCTCCGTCTCTGTGTGTGTGTGTTTTTAAGTCTCCAGTTTAGTTCCTGGCTTGTGTCTTGTAGTGGCACGGGTGCTACAGGAGCATTCGAAGTGAGTGAAGGAGTGAAGGCTCCCAGCGAGATCGGATTTTTACAGCTAGTCATTACTTTGGTCACCAGAGAAATTACCTTAATTATGAAGAGGAATTTTAGGCTAGGGATTTAGTTCAGTTGGTGGGGTCCTCACTTGGCCAAGCCTTCAGGAAGCAAGCCTTCAGGAAGCACTGGGTTTGATCCTCGGAACTGAATAAACTATGGCAGTGCACACTTGTGGGTCCCAGCATTCAGGAGGTGGAGTCCATAGGACAGAAGTGCAAGGTTATTCTAACTACTTAGAGATTCAGGGGCTGGTCTAGGGGGCGGCAAGATGGCTCAGCAGGTGAAGGTGCTTGTCCCCGAGCCTGCCAACTTGAGCTCAGTCACCAGAACTCACACGGTAGGAGAGAACAGACTCAATCGGGTTGTTCTTTGACCGCCGCACGCTCTCTGTGGCAAGTAAGCACATACAGTAAATAAACAAATGTGGGATTTTGTTGCTTTTTTTTTTTTAAGATTAGAGGCTAGGAAGATGGCTCAGTGATTAAGAGTAGGTGCTGCTCTTGCAGAGAACCCTGGTTTGGTTCCTTGGTGGCTCAGAACCATCTGTAACTCCAGTTCCAGGGGATTAGATGTTCCTCCCTGGCCACTGCAGGCAATGGGCACATATGAGGTGCACAGGCATAAGTGCAGGCACAGCACCCATCCACGAAAAAGAGAAATAACCCTTCGAAAAACACAAAAGCCTGCTGAAGTCTCTGTGGGAGCCAGGAGATGGTTGCTATGGTGCCTCGTGCCCAGCAGAGGGCACCAGACTCTGGGAGCATTGCGTACAAAGTAGTCCTTCAGGCAGGGTAGGTGTGCATGGAAGGAGGGTTGGAGACCCACAGGGCCCCCCGTGGCCTGGCTATTGATAACTGCCTTGCTACCTGATAAACGAAAAACTTCCCAAGTTTTAGCCCATCTAACTCTGGAAGTTCTCAGCCACAAAACTACCCAGATCCGGGTATTTTTAGTATTTGGCGCATCTGGTACTGCTTCTCATGCGTCTGAAAACAGCTTCTGTCGTCTTGCTCTTTGCTCAGATGCTTCTGATGAGCAGAATTCACAGTCTTCGATGGAAAACTCAATCAACAGCTCAGAAAAAGCGGAACGGCAGCCATCTGCAGAGTCGGGGTTGGCAGCAGAAACTTCGGCAGTCTCTCAGGTATCCGTCCGCAGTCAGCCTCGTGGGGCGGAGCTAGGCTTCTCCGTGGTCCACTAAAGTCGAGCTGCTTCACTGTCGGACAGCTGGAACACTGCTTGTCCACTGGGCAGCGGCTGAATGTGTTAGCCTCTGTCACCTGGGGCCACCGTGCTAGGAGGGACTCGTGGTCCTGCCTAGGAAGCCTCTGGGGTAGAGCACGCACACTCGTGTTCTAGTCTCAGCTTGGTAACGGTATTTTTTGGGTCCATGAAAGTACCACCTCATCCCAGTGACCCCATGTCCTTTAAGGTTAAGGAAGATTCCATCTCAGAAACCTGAAGGCCAGATAGGTTCTTCTTTGGAATTTTGCTTCTGATCCCGCCCCCTGCTCAGATCCCCTTCTGTGTTGTAACTGAACATAAACATCTCTTGAATTGTTCAGTGCAAAAATAAGACCCAGGGGCAGGAGGCAGATAGAATGGAGTCTCATCCAGGTTCAAATCCAGCTCCAATCTGCTGGGTAGGGAGGTGCAAGCCAGTAATCCCAGCTACTTGGGAAGTTGAGGCAGGAGCTGTTCAAAGCCAGCCTGGAAGACTTAATGAGAGCCCATGTCTCTGTCTGGCCTGCCCTGTGTCCTCACCACCTAGAATAGGCCCAGATCTCTAGGAGGTACTATGCTCACCATGTTGAAAAGGTGCTGCTGGAGCTGTAAGAAGGTATTAGACCTAGAGAGGAGGTTGTCTCAAGTATAGCAGGATGTGGGAGGGGGGAGCTGGGTCTGTAGCTCAGCGGCACAGCACCTGCTGATCATGTGTGACGCCTCAGCTGCTATCCACAGCTCTATCACCGAGCCCCTGGGCGTCTGCCTTTGCCAAGCCTCAATCTGTCAGCCGCCAATGGAGATTAGATGAGAAAATATGGGTAAGATACCCAGCCAGAGCCCAGTGTAGGCACACAGATGTCATCCTCCAGGGCCACTGTGGTGTGTTGACAGACGAGGGGCTGGAGATACAGCTCAGGGGTTAAGAGCACTTACTGTTTGCAGAGGACCCAGGTACCGTTGCCAGCACCCACATAGGAGCTCACGACCGTCTATCTCCAGTTCTAGGGGATCTGACAAAGGCACATGGTGTTCTTACATGCGTGCATTCATACACACAAAATAAATCAATTTAAAAGTAGAATTTTTAAAAAGATGTTAGATTCAGAAGAAGCATCAGCTGTGTGTAACTCAGTGGTAGAGTACTTGCCTAGCGTGTCCCATCATAAAAAAAGGGGAAAGAAGAAAATGTTCCTCGCTCTGGGGCCAGGACGACCCCTTTTTGCTGGCCTGAGTCTATTGTTCTTCCTGAGAGCCCAGAGACTTTCCTCGTCTCTGTCTTGATGTGGAGCAGCCCGAGCTGACTCACCCTGCTAGATCCTCCGCTCAGCAGAAGGCTGCTCCTACAGACAGGACCCAGCAGCCCTGGCAGCTCCTTTGCCCACTCTGTCTTCTTATATCTGTGTCTCCCTTTAAAAAGCAAACCAGGAAGTCAGGTGTGGTGGCGCACGCCTTTAATCCCAGCACTTGGGAGGCAGAGGCAGGCTGATGGCTGTGAGTTCAATACTAGTCTAGTCTAGATATTGGGTTCCCAGCCAACTAGGACTGCATAGTGACATCCTGTCTCAAAGAAGGTGGAGGGTGAGCAGCAAGATGACGCCACTGATCAAGGCACTGCGCCAGGCCTGATGACCTAAGTTCAAAATCTAGGACCCATGTAGTGGAAAGAGAAAAATGACTCCCTCAAGCTATTCTCTGACCTCTCTGCACATGTTGTTACATGCACACATGTCCATGTGCATGCCCAGTACATATAAAGAATGAATTTAATAAAAAATTAAATTCCAAGGTAGTGAGGAAGAGAACCCGCTTCCCTGATGCCAAGCCTTGTCCGGAGTCCTCAGAGAACGCTCACTCAGCCTTCTGTTTTGGTTCTGATGCCCAAACTGGCGCCTCTTTGACACAGTTAACACAACCTATGCTACAGACCAAGCCCTGTTCCAGGACTAGGGTAGCTCAGGCAGAGAAGTTTTATAGACAGATGCAGGACAGATGGCATGGGTTGATGCAGAGAAGCATGAGAGGAGCCTGAGTGACTTGGGCTCTCTTTAGATTGAGAGGAGTCTCCTGTACCTGAAGTTTGAGAGCCATGAACTCAGGAGAGTACAGGCTTCGAGGGGTGGGATGAGTGGAAAGAGGGGGCTGTCCAGGCATAGGCTTTATTCCACGCCTGTGGTAACATGAAGACATCACAGAGGCCAGGGAGCGCAGTTAGCATGGATACTGTCTGCAGTTTGGTCTCGGGTGATGGCTGAGATCTGAGAGACCAGAGGTGACAGCTGGTGAGTGAATACCTTTTGGGGTGTCATAAGACTTCTGGAGAATTCAGTGACAAGGATGGACCCCTTTCCCCAGAATAATGTCCATATGTCCACTCAGCATGAGCTCAGCATTTGCAGCAAGCTGGGTGCCTGTACCTGAGGGACAACAGTCCACACCGCAGAGCCTTCCGCTTAGGTGCTTACCTCCATGGTTACAGACAGGAAGACTAGTCACAAGGGAAACATGGTCTAGGCTTTGTGGAATCAAAGGCCAGGGGCTAAAAATACAGAGGAAACAACCCGTGTCGCGGTTCAGAGTAACAGTGGTCATAGAGTAGGTGGGTTTCACACGCTGTCCAAAGCATTTGGATTTCAAGTTTGCCGTGTGTCTGGAACCTCCCCTCCCCCCAGGTAGAGCTCATGAGGTTGGCAGAGCTAAGTAGTTTTCTCTCTCTTCCCTCTGGAGCCAGTCTGCTGTCCCACCTGTATCCTAACTGCTCTCCCTGCTTATACTGACCCCAGTCCCTTCTCTTCTTCCCCCGAAGGATTTGGAAGGAGTGCCACCCTCTAAAAAGATGAAGCTGGAATGTTCTCAACAGAACTCTGAAGAGATGTAGACGCCCAGTGGAACCCTTTGGTCCATGTTTCATGGCAGGTACATCAGCAGGCTTAATTCTAGAACGCTGCCCAAGCGATTCCTCTTGGGCACGAACAGAACTAACGTTTCAAGTTTACTAAGTGCAAATCCAAGAAAAACCTAGAACGGTGGAACTTCTCAGATGCTGGCGAGCTCTGCTGTGAAGCGAAACACTCGAACCTTCAAGTGACTGTCCTTGGGAAGTGGGCCGACAGCTCAGGAGTGTCTGCACACTGTCTCGGAAGCCAAGATTACATTTGTGTTGCTGCTGTATCCCCTGCCCCCACTTCTCTATTTAATGATATAAGCTATTTGAGGGTGGTACCAGTCAGGAATTTGCTTTTCATAGGGGCTTTTTCACTCTTCAACCAATTCCTTCTGCTTTCTTTTTTTGTGCCTTGTACCCTAGAGGTTACCTCTGGCATGCTTCCTGGTTTTTGCATCTCTCCTGGCAAAGTGCCCATTCATTTTGGTTGGCTGCTGCCCCCTTCCTGTCTCTCTCCTCCCTGCCCCGAGACTGCTTCAGAGCAGGCGGGGTAGAGAACAGGAGATCAGGCACCTTCAGTGGCTCCTGGTTCAGGTGGGCAGTGTTTGGGCACACCCTGCACCCTACCTGGAGCCAGCCCCAACTCCCAGGGCCCCTAGGGCTATAAGTGTCAGCCTGGCTTCCCAAGGGCTGGCCTCCTTGGTTCAGGACACACCCTCACCTGGAGCCATGGAGGCTAGGGGTTTACAAGCCACAGTAGCCCGGATTGACATGCAAAGCCTTTAGATTCTTCTGGCACTTCCACCCTATCTCCCCCACTCCGGCCACCACTGGCACTGCTTTCTCCAGGCCCTCCGAGGACAGAATGGCTGACTGCGAGCTTGTCTCCTTAGGATCGTACAGGGCTGGGGAGGTTGGGAGCAGGCAGCAGGAATAGTTGGTGCTGAACTCTCCCACAGGACATTGCTTGGATTTCAAATCCATGGAAACCTGATGCCCTTCGTCCCTGTCCCCTGTCCTCCCACACCCCAGATCCCAGGCAAGATGCTCCTGGCATCATGTTCTGACTCTCAGAGGCAACAGGTGGATGGAGTCTCGTTCCCAGCATGAGCTGTCAGCCTCCACTGGGGAGCGGACCTTAACAAATGGGCCTCAAAGGCCAGAACCAAGGCACCGAGGAACTGGGAAGATTTGCACACGACCCCAGAAAGGAGCCACGGAGGCTCCCTCTTCCCCTGCCCTCAATTGCACCGAGACAGCTTTCTCTCACTCAGTGGAGACACGCCTTGGACGAGCTGCCCAACTGTTGAGTTCTGAGGCCTGGTTTGCTCTTAATTCCTCCACGGACCCCTCAGACCTGACGGCTTCCCCCCGCGCTTTCTTACTGCACTGGAGCACTGACTCCCTACGAGTTGTATGTTGGGGTGGGGGGAGCGGGGTGTTTGTTTTTGTTTTGTTTTTTTGTTTTGTTTGCTAATTGGTGCATATTCAGGTACCACCTTGTGACGTGTGGATCTTTCTCCCAATCATCATGAGAAGTGTCTGCCAGGCTCCGTTTTCTAAGAGTTTCTGAGGGGAGGAAAGCTCCAATTTCTTTTTCTGTTTTCAAGGGAGCTGTCTATTTCCTATACTCACGAAGAATCAAAATGTTCCTGAATTTTAAATACCTCATGCAAAAATATCTCCTGAAATAAGGGAAAAAAAAAACTTTGAAATCTTAATGTTGAAGTTAGCAATGCTAAAATGTTTCTGTCTTAAAAAAAAAAAATTCTTGTACTTAGCAATTTTGCCCCTCAGGCAGTCAGTTCTATGAAGAACTGTGTTCTGTGTCTTTGCTGGAAAGCATCCAGATGCACGACCTCCAACATATCTCAAGGTCAAGGCGGCTTTACCTCCAGATTCTAGAGCTAGGGCAACATTTTTCTTTTGCAGCAAAACTCCATTTTGGTGAAAGATGAATTTGGATATTTATTTCTTTTTCTGGGAAACAAGCGGTTACAACACACACAACTGAAGGAGAGCCCAGCACATGCATCCATGGAGCCAGCAGGGCGGCCAGGGCCACCTGCACCTCTTCTGTCCACTGCAGCCTCTCCGGACAGTCAAGAGGAGTTGACGCAGTTGAGGATGAAGACAACGACGAGGTCCACGGTACCGAGGCTGTATTAGTTTTTCTCTGAAGTGCCTGAAGGTAGGAATGGGCTGTTGATGGGGACCATTCGGGTGCCCCCGACGGCCACGCCAGGCAAAGAGCCAGCAGCCTTGCACTGCACGCTGGCCAGGAAAGCCTTCCACGCGGAGCGGTCAGACTGCAAAATCAATGTGCTTCCTTCCCCGCCACGGTCCTCTCCAGAGCCGATGGTCCCCATCCCCGAACCCCCGCCCTCATCCCCGCCACAGAATCTAAGACCTTTCATCTGGCCGAGCCAGGGGCTGGGGATCCTAAGCAAATGCCTTCCGTGGACATCAGGCCCCATGGCCTAAAGGGCTCCCAGGGCAAACATCCCCCAAAACTTGAAGGTGGGGGAATGGCGGCTACACATTCCACAAAGTGCTGGCACTTACACCCACAACCCGGAAGGCTATTGACCGGTTCCTAGAGGGTGGTGACTGCCCATCAGACGGTGTCATGGTTTGGAATGTTAGTTATCGCCGAGGACCTGGTTAGAGATAAAGACCTTTTTTTCACTGTTACCTTTTTTTTCCTCTCTTACAATTTTTTTTGGTGTGTTGTACAGCAGTATGATTTTTCACTTATTTATTCCATCAGTAGATATTGTTTGTACAATGTACAATGGTTTCATTTCAGAAAATAAAAAACAAAATCAGATCATGAGTTCCATGGCTTAACCTATTATAATAAAGAATAAAATCAGGTGGATAAAGAGGATGGATGCCTGCTCTGGATGCCTCTGCACAAGTCTGGAACATTCCTTGTAGGAGACTCTGCTGCCAGCCAGAGTTATGATAGCTGCCATTATTAAACACCAGGTGGGTGCCAGGCCAGCCACTAGACACTCCTTTTTGTGGGTGTGTGTTGTCAATCACCTTGTGCACCAGAGTAGACAGCAGGGTGTACCTTGTCCAGTTTATGCAGCCAGGTAGAGCTCCAATCTATGTACCTGGGAGCCAGGACTGGGCAGGCTGAGGCAGGGTGATTGCTGAGAGTTCAAGGCCTGGACTACTTAGCAAATAGCAAGCTAGCCAGGGCTACATAGCAGACCCTACCTTCCGGGTTCAGTCCTCAGCACCAGGTAAAACAGCATGGTCACACCAGGAAAGGGAGCTGGAGGGTTTAGAAACTCAAGGTTTAGCCAGGTGGTGGTGGCGCACACCTGTAATCCCAGCACCTGGGAGGCAGAGGCAGGAGGATCTCTGAGAGTTTGAGGCCAGCCTGGTCTACAGAGAGTTCCAGGATAGCCAGAACTGTTTCACAGAGAAACCCTGTCTCGAAAAACAAAAAAACTAAAACAACAAAAAGAAGTTTGAGGTTTTCCTATCTACATAGCAAGTACCAGGTGAGCCTGGGATACAGGACACCAAAAGAGAAAAAACAGATTCTGTCATGGCAGCAATTCTGGTAAGCAAATACTGAAGAGGGTGAGGAAGAAGAATCAAAGCCAGCTTTGACCATACCTTTAAGGCAGAGGCAGGCAGATATCTGAGTTTGAGGCCAGCCTGGTCTACAGCGTGAGTTCCAGGACAGGCACCAAAGCTATAAAGAAATCCTGTGTCGAAAAACCCAAGGGGAGGGGCAGCTGGAGAGCTAGTCAGCGGCTTTTGCTATCCTTGCGCAGGACTGTGGTTCTGGTCCTTGTACCCACAGAGCAGCTCACAGCCATCTATGACTCTAGTTCCACGGGACCCAACACACTCCTGGCCTCTGTAGGTACCAAGCATGCATGTACATATTTGCAGGTAAAACATTGATACCCATAAATCTGAAAAGTGAGTAAATCTTCAAAGGGTGGACAGCAGCTGGGGGTGCTGATGAGATGACTTAGCCCTGTGACTCTCAAATCCCTAACGCTGCAACCCTTTAATACAGTTCCTCAGGTTGTGGTGACCCCCCAGCCGTAAAATGAGTTTCGTTGTTAGTCAGATAGTGATGGCGGCACACACCTTATTTGTCACAGTGCTTGGGAGGCAGAGGCAGGTGGATCTCTGAGTTCAAGGCCTGCCTGGTCTATATAAGTGAGTTCCAAGACAGCTGGGGCTACACAGAGAAACCCTGTCTGGAAAAAATAAATAAATAACTTATTTTCATTACTACTTCATAACTAATTTTGCTACTGTTATGAATCTAATGTAAATGTGTTTTCCGATGGTCTTAGACGAACCCTGTGAAATGGGTTGTTCCACTGACCCCACAGGGGTCACGACCGACACATTGAGAACCTCTGACTTACAGGAAAAGGCCCTAGTGAGCTGAGTTTGATTTCCAGGCCCCCACATGGTAGAAGGAAAGAACTGACTGCCATGGCTGTCCTCTGACCTTCACACACCCACCATGGCACATGTATATCTGCACAGATGCGCACAATAAATGTAATTTTAAAAAATCAAAGGTCTTGGTTTATAGAGTGCTTGCCTAACAAGCTTGAAGCCCTGGATTTGATTCTCAGTACCATATAAACAGGATTGGTACAACCCTGTAATTCTAGAACACGCAGGAGGATCAGAAGTTCAAGGTCATCCTCAGTTACACATTGTGTTTGAGTCAGCCTGGGCTAAAGACCCCCCCCCAAAAAAAAAAATTTGAGTCTTCAGCATTGTAAATACGCTGTTTTCTCGGGGGGGGGGGGAGTTCTCCTGGTTTTTGCTTTTTTGTTTTGGGGTTCATTTTGTTTTGCTTTAGGATTTTTAAGACAAGGGTTCATTCACTCTCCAGCCAGGACTAGCCTTGGACTGTTCCCTTTGGATTGCAAGGGGGTCCCCACACTTCAGGTCTTGTTTTTGCTTTAAAGTAGGGTCTTGCTATGTAGCCTAAATTGGTTTAGAAGTTGTGATCCTCCTGTCTCGGCCTCTGAAGTGTTAGGGTTAGAGGTCTGTACATAGGTATATGTACCACCATGCCTGGCTAAAAAAAAGGGGGGGAGCTGGAGAGGTGGCTCAGAGGTTAAGAGCACTGACTGCTCTTCCAGAGGTCCTGAGTTCAATTCCCAGCAACCACATGGTGGCTCACAACCATCTGTAATAAGATCTAGTGCCCTCTACTGGCCTATAGGATATATGTAGGCAGAGTACTGTATACATAATAAATAAATAAATCTAAAAAAAAAAAAGAAAAGAAAAAAAAAATCCCAGCCGGCTGGGAGTGGCACTTGCCGTTAATCCCAACATTGAGGAGGCAGAGGCACTCTGTGAGGTTGAGGCCAGCCTGGTCTACAGAGTGAGTTTCAGGACAGGCTCCAAAGCTACACAGAGAAAGCCTGTCTCGAAAAACAACAAAACTTGCCCCTCCTTCCAGATCTGTGTTCCCTCCTGGAGATTACTGCTGCTTCCTCCACTGTAGGGGAGCTAGCCTATAGGAGAGACTCACCGGATTATGGTGGGGACACAATTGCAGCCTCGTCTTGATTGTACCTGGGCTTCTGGTCACTGGTGGTCAGGCCCAAAACAGAACCGCCTGGCTTGTTCCCGGCAGTCCCTCATGGGCTTTTTCCGGCCTGTGCAATCTCACTTCTTCCAGCCGAAACTTGGCTCTGCTCCCGGGTGGTGAGCGTAGGAAGTTTGTCCAAGAGGTCTGGGAAGATGAATGTTTTCTCCTTGTAGCTAACGAACTGCTTGTCCTTCCCACTCCAGTCCTCTTCGCCGTGTACCCAGGTTCTTACCAGAACTGGTTGCTCAGCTAAATCAACTCCCACTAGGGAAGGTTCAACTGTACAAAACACAAATCACAGGGACTTTGTTTACTTAACGGGGGAGGGGGTGAGAGGGAGGGGGCGAGGGAGGGGAGAAAGCAGAATCCACTGGCACAGCTGGTGCACTTGAATGTGCACCAAGCCTTGTTCTTGGCCTGCTCGCTCTCCTTGGATCCACGTCACTCCCATGCTCTCTCTGAGAATCTTTTTTTGCTTTTTCGAGACAGGGTTTCTCTGTGGTTTTGGAGCCTGTCCTGGAACTAGCTCTTGTAGACCAGGCTGGTCTCGAACTCGCAGAGATCCACCTGCCTCTGCCTCCCGAGTGCTGGGATTAAAGGCGTGCGCCACCACGAGAATCTTGCCCTCTCTCCTCCCCAGTCCCTGTCTCTGTTCTGCTTCACTTTCTTCTTGGCTCTGGAGCTGCTCTCCCTGATGCCCCCCTTATCGAGAAGTCATGCACAGAGCCGGCTTTTGTTGAGCCCCATCTGTGTGTCGGGCACTAAGCAGCTATGACTTGCCCTCGGCAGAACAGCGAGCCAGAGTCCTAAGAAAGCTGTCCAGTCTGGGTCAAGGGGGTGTGTGTGTTCTGAAGGCAGGAGAATGGAGGAACCCCAGGGAGGGAACTAAACCCCCACTTTCCCCTGTTAACTGGAAGGAGTTGGTGGTGGTTTCTGAGTCCAGGCTCTGCTTGAGAAGGGCCAGTGTTGCCACTAAACAGCATGGACTGAAAAAGGCTACACCAGCAGTGGAGGCAGGGCAGAAGGGAACTGGGACATTGTTAAGAATGTCTTGTGTATTCCCGAGTGAGCTGAAAACAGCCAATATGGCAGCTACATAATAGCAGGGAGGGGTTAGTGGCTGAGGAAGGCAGACCAAAAAGAAAAAAGTTCAAGTTAGCCGACAGTGTCATATGGAGGTCAGTGGTAGATCTGGGGGCGGGTTGTAGATTCTACAGGCCAAGTTTAACTTCAGGGCTCAACACCTTGTCCAGTTGCATTCCTCCGTGCGCCCACTAGGGGTCGCTCTTCGTCACTGTCTTTCTAATGGTTTGCCTGGGCTGTCCAGTTGACATAATCCCTCCTCTAGACTACAACTATTGGTTAAGGGATGGATGCATAAACCTAGAGAGATCCAATGAGAGCCAGCCCTAGGAATTTCCTGAGCACTGACTGGTGCAATGACGGCTACTGGAGCCAGGGTACAGGTTGTTAAATTTGACTGAAGCCAACATAACGTTGTTGAGAGACTGAGGTTGCCCTTCCTTAGCTCAGCATTTGGGAGAGAACCCCAGTTGCCTCTCTCCAGCCTGTTGGTTCTATAATCCAATAAATGCCCTGGAAGGGTAAGGCCAGTTTGTGTGAGTCTTCATTCCCGGGCTCAGAGTGCCTCTTTGATGACTCCAGTCTTGACCAAGCCCTCCGACTCTGCTAAGTCTCCAAGCCAAGACAACGGAGGGACTGTCTGCCCCTGCTCTAAATCAAACCCCGTTTAGAGCTCCCGTGTGACAAGGACTTGGAAGTTTCACAGCTGGGGACAAGAATATAAACAGAATAGCAGATCCTAATTTGAGCCATATATACAGCCTCTTCTAGATGCTTCCACACTCCGGTGCTGTGTGAACTCCCTCAGGCGAGTCTCTTAAGCTTTCTCATTAGTAAAACGGGGAAAATGAGAGAGCTGCTACTAATTGGGTTTTCTTTTGTTTTTCTTTTTTGGGGGGAGGGTGGGTTTCGAGACAGGGTTTCTCTATGTAGCTTTGGAGGCTGTCCTGGAACTCGCTCTGTAGACCAGGCTGGCCTCCAACTCCCAGAGATCAGCCCTGAATCTGCCTCCTGAGAGCAGAAAAAAAGGGGTGTGCCACCACCACTCTGTTAGGTATGTCTGCTGCTAATTTTTAAAAACTAAATTACATTTATTTTGTGAGGGGAGGGAGGTACACATGCCATAACCGGTATGGGGGTCAGAGGACAGCTTCCAGGATGCCTGATGTTGGGCTTGCTCAGCCAGTGTCCCTCCCCCAGTGCATAGCCTGAGCCAGCCCTTGTGGGATAAATGTAGCTTCCAGGAAGCAAGAAAAGAAGGTTCCAGGGCTGAGCAAAGTAGAAACACCAGACTACACAAGACTCAGGTCAGATAACATCCCAGCCCTAAGCACTGGGCTCAGGAAAGCAAGCCCTCAAAGAGATCGTCAGAACAGCCCACTGGAGGCCCTGTCTTCTGCTGCCGCAATCTGATCTTCATTTGCTTACCAGGCCCCCAGGAAGCAAGGTGAGGCCTGGGATACTCCCTGGAATACCGGTACCCACGGATGTGATTTGGCTTGAAGACAAGCCTTTCTCTCTCCAGACCTTGGAGGAAAACAATCTGCTTTGCATCAGTGAACCTCAAGAGGCCCTCACGCTGCTCGGTTCTCCCTTAGGAAGCCCTCAGCGATGAGTTCATCTGACCTCTTTGCAACCTTCAATGACAGTTTAGGATAGAGACTCAGCTGCTCCACTATACAGCAAGGGAAACCGAGGCCAGGGACATAACTGAACCGGCCTCTACAGGGGCTCAGTAAGGAGACATTGAAATCTGGCCTGTCATCTACTAGATAAAAGCTAGGAAATCCAGCCGACCCCCTCTTTTTTGTAAATACAGTTTGACTGGACCATAGCCATACTCATTCCCCTGCCTGCCTGCTTTCACCGTATAGTTGTGGGGCTCAGTCATCACAGCAGACTCTGATTTGCAATGCTGAAAATATCCGCTGACCCATTACAGAAGTTTGCTAGCCCTTAGGCAAACCACATTCTCCTGTAGAAACATTGTAGTTGAAAATAATAATAATATACAAGTTGGGAGTAGTGGAATATGCCTATAATCCCAGCAGTGGGGGAAGCTGAGGCAAGAGGATTAAGAAATCATGGTCCTACTTGACTACATCAAAAGTTGGAGGCCAGCCTGGTCTATAGAAGATCTTGTCGCAAGAAAAATAAAAACAAGGATTTCCTGCTTCCTGTGAGCCCTTGGGCTGAGGTTTGCAGCCACGTGAAGAGCCCTGGTGTGTTAGAGGTCTTCTATTTTATGTCATTTCAGTGCCTTGCTGATGGATTTATAGCCTGTTTTGAAGTCTGCTGGGTCACAGTAGAATGAGTACCCACAGTGAGTAACCTACGACCTCAGCCAGTGGATTCTTCCTATGCCTGCCCTGTCCCCTGTCCCTTTCGTTGACCAGGACTTGAATTCCTTTCTACTCTAACTTTTTGTAGTCAGGGTCATGAACCCCTATCAGCTGTTTGCATTGAAACTTCAATCGTGTATGACCTGGTGCAGTTAGACTTGACTGACTATGTGTCTCAGTATCACGCTATCTTCAAAGAAAATTTTTAATCAGTGTGGTCATAAAAGAGAGTGAGGGAAATAGGCACAACTTTAAAAGGCCAATGAGACAGAGGACTCAGTGTCACTGAACTTGAGTGTGTGGAAAACCCACTAGGAGCTCTCCCTAGGGAAAACCTTATCCTTCTGACTCAATGTAAGAATTGAGTTGGAGGCTGGGCGGTGGTGGCACACGCCTTTAATCCCAGCACTCAGGAGGCAGAGGCCAGCGGATCTCTGTGAGTTCGAGACCAGCCTGGTCTACAAGAGCTAGTTCCAGGACAGGCTCCAAAGCCACAGAGAAACCCTGTCTCGAAAAACCAAAAAAAAAAAAAAAAAAAAAAAAACAAAGAATTGAGTTGGAGGCCGGGCGGTGGTGGCACACGCCTTTAATCCCAGCACTCGGGAGGCAGAGGCCGGCGGATCTCCGTGAGTTCTAGGCCAGCCTAGTCTAGAAGAGCTAGTTCCAGGTCAGGAACCAAAAAAGCCACGGAGAAACCCTGTCCCAAAAAAAAAAAAAAAAAAAAAGAGTCGGGTGGTGGTGGCGCACGCCTTTAATCCCAGCACTCGGGAGGCAGAGGCAGTCGGATTTCCGAGTTTGAGGTCAGCCTGGTCTACAAGAGCGAGTTTCAGGACTGCCAGAGCTACACAGAGAAACCCTGTCTGGGAAAAAAAAAATAAGCTTTAATTTCCAGGAGGTGCAATGACTGATAGCCCTGCTGTGTGGTTGTTCGGTGGCTCACAGCCTCTCTGGAGTGGGGACTGATGGCCGTGGACAGCAACTCGCTTTCATTTGGATCTTTTGAAACAAACTTGAAGTGTTGTTCATATTGATGAATTATGCAGATGGGATCAGGGCTTCCCAAGATTTTAAATTTGTAATGAAGACATTCCCCACTCCCACCCCGAGACAGGGTTTCTCTATGTAACAACCCTAGCTGTCCTGGAACTCTCTCTGTAGACCAGGCAGGCCTCAAATTCACGAAGGTCTGCCTGCCTCTGGCTCCCGAGTGCTGGGATAAAAGCCTTGAAGACTCTTTCTCATAACCTACAATCCCGGCACGTGCAAGAGAAGGCGGGATAATCAGGAGGGCAAAGTCTTCTTCAGTTGTGCAGCAAGCTGGAGGTCAGTCTCAGATGCATAAAACCCTGTTTCAAAATAACATTTTTATTTTATGTGTGTGAGTATTTTGTCTGCTCCTACGTATGTGTACCGTGTGCCTACCTGGTGCCCACAGAGGCCGGAGAGGGCTTAGATACTCTGGGACGGGAGTTACAGGCTGTTGTTAGCTGCTTTGTGGGTGCTGGGACCAGAACCCAGGCCCTCTGTTGAGACACGTTCTTAACTGTTGAGCCGTCTCTCCAGCCCTGGATATTCATTTTTTATAAAACTAGAAAGAAAAACACAAGCCCAAACCCACAGGCATCTGTGTCTTCACCCACCTATGCTTCTATTTCCTTATCTGAGACTCGAGTGACATTTGCTCTTACCCCAGCCCCCCTAGTCTTGTGTGAGGACACAGAAAATGAGGAGATGGGAAGCTATGTAAATTCTTGAGGGTACTCCACCACAGACTTCTCCTGGGTCCTCCTAAGATTAGGAGCTGGCTTGCAAAGGTGCCAGTGTCTCTCTGGTCAGAGGTGACACCTGAGGTGCAGGGGATCCTGTTTGGCTTAGTGTATCCGACCTGCCTCAGGCCCTGGCTGCCCAGGCACGCGCAGCGGATGCACCGGTCCTGAACTCTTTCTCCGAGTGGTCCCTAGAGGCAAAGACTGCCTTTCAGTTTCTTCGCTTGTTTGTTTTTGAAGGGATGCTGCCAGACCACAAGGCGACCTCTGCCCTTTCACGGTTTGCTATGGAGATTTCAGGAAGAGAGAGAGGTAAAGAACCATAAACAAATCCTCTGCCCATAAAGAACTGCAAGGAGCCCCCTGGTTGTTAGGTTATAGGGGTTCATCCAGCAGATGAAGGATCAGAAAGTCCCCTAAAAACCAGGAACCTGGAGAATGCTGGGAGTGTTGGCACTGATTGTGAACACCCAATAAGTGATGCTGAATTAATCCAACATCTGTCTATAAAAATAATGATTTGGTACCACAAAATTCACCTAAAATAGCCCACAGAAAGGGCCAGAGAGTCAGCTCAGCAGTTAAGAGCATTTACTGGCTGGGTATAGTGGCCCATGCTTTTAATCCCAGCCCTTGGGAGGCAGAAGTAGGTGAATCTCTGTGAGTCTTCATAGCAAGTTCCAGGGAATCAGGACTAAATAGTGAGAACAAAACAAAAACAGGAAAAAAAAAAAAAAAAAAGGAGGGGAGGGGGCTGGAGTCATGTCTCCAAGAGGATTAGAGCCCTGGCTGCTCTTGCAGAGGACCTGGATTCAATTTCCAGCACCTACATGGCAGTTCACAAACTTTGTAACGCTAGTGCCAGGGCCTTTGTGGACAGGACATATGCACTTGTGTGCACATACCCATATAGACACAAAAATAACTAAGTAAATCTTTCTTTCCCCTTGTTCCAGTCTTCTTTTTTATTTTTTTTATTGCTTTATAAATAATACCATTCAAAATTTCCACTTCCGGGGGCTGGAGAGATGGCTCGGAGGTTAAGAGCACTGCCTGCTCTTCCAAAGGTCCTGAGTTCAATTCCCAGCAACCACATGGTGGCTCACAACCATCTTTAATGGGGTCTGGTGCCCTCTTCTGGCCTGCAGGCATACACAGACAGAATATTGTATACATAATAAATAAATAAATGTTAAAAAAAAGAAACAAAAAAAAAGCAAAAATTTCCACTTCCTCCCCTCCTCCCATTTCCCTCCTGCTCCCACACTCCCCCTCCCCCCTCCCCTAAGTAAATCTTAAAAGAAAGAGAGAGAGAGAGAGAGAGAGAGAGAGAGAGAGAGAGAGAGAGAGAGAGAGAGAGAAGAAAAGAAGAAAGGCAGTTTGGGTCCTCAAGACAGTTCAGTGGGTTAAGGCACTTGTAGTCACCTAAGTCTGTCAAACTGAGCTCAGTCCCCAGACCCCGCCTGTTGGAAGGAGAGAAATGACTCCAAGTTCTCCCCCAATCCCCATGCAGGTGCCTGGGCACTCGCACACCCACACATGCATTAGAATAAACAATGTTTAAAGAGAGAAAAAGAAGAAAGGTGAATTTCACAAGGTAGAGGAACAAAGGGCAATTCCCAGGAGGAGGTGGCCAGTCTTCTCTCATGTTCCCAAGGGGGCTTTGGAATTGGAGACACCAAGGAGAGAAGAAAGCAAGAGACTAGGAATGGGGTGTGACAGTCAGTCTTCACTGCCAACCTAACTAAATTTGGAATCTTCTAGAAGCACACACCTCTGGCTATCTGTGAGAGGTGAAGGCAAGAGAACCATTCTGAATGTGGGTGGCACTGTCTCATGACCGAGGACCCAGACTGAACAAGAGAAAAAAAGAAATGAATTGAGTATCGTTGTTTGCTGACTTCAGAGGCAACGTGACCTTCCTCATGCTCCCCAATTAGACCTTCCCGCCATGAAGGACTGTATCCCTTCAAACCATGAGTCCAGATAAGCCTTTCCTTTTGTTTGTTGTTGAGACACTATCTCATACCATGGCCTTGAATTCCTAATCCTCCTGCCTCTGTCTCCCAAGTGTCATGATGACATACATATGCCACCACGATGCCGGGTGTAGGATCTCTGTAGACCAAGCTGGTTTTGGAAGTAACTATGTCGCCTGGGCTGACCACAAACACATGGCAATCCTTAACCTCCTGAGTACTAGGATTGCAGATAAATGCCAGGCTGAGTATTGTACGTATGTATGTATTTGTATTGGGGATTGAACCTAGGACTTTGTGTAATGCTCTCTACCACTGAACCATATCCCCACACTTATCAAATAATGTTGCAGGATGTTTAACTGTGCAAAGATATGTTGCATTTGTTTAACTTTGTAAAGATGTGTTCCTGTTTTACCTTGCCTGCATAAGGCACCTGAGTGATCTAATAAAAAACCGAACAGCCAATAGTGAGGGAAGAGGTATAGGCAGAATTCCCAGATAGAGGGAGTAAGTAGGGGGAGGAATTTAGACTCAAAGGAAGAAGAAAGGAAACACCAGGGGCCAGACAGACAGACACAGAGGAAGCAGGAAAATAGGACATACAGATTGAAAGAAAGGTAAAAAGCCCCAAGACAAAACATAGATGAACAGAAACAGGTTAAGTTAAAAGAGCTAGTGGGACAAGCCTAAGCTAAGGCTGAGCACTCATAATTAATAATAAGATTCCATATCTTTATTTGGAAACTTGTTGATGGCCCAAAGAAAAGTCCAAATACAAAGTAATGTAGCTGCATGTGGTACATAGGCCTGGGGGATCTCTGTGAGTTTGGGGCTAGTGTGGGAACAGCCTGGTGAGGAATGAGTTCCAGGGCTGGAGAGATGACTCAGGGGTTAAGGGCACTGGCTGCTCTTCCAGAGGACCCGGGTTCAATTCCCAGCACCCACATGGTGGCTTACACCTGCCTGTAACTCCAGTTCCAGGGGATCTGACACACTTACACAGACATACATGAAATCAAAACACCAATGCACATAAAATAAAATAAATAAACATAAAAAAAAGAAATATTGAGTTCCCAGGTCAGCTTGGGCTACATAGCAAGACTCATCTCACAAAAAGGATCAATGCAAGAAAAGAGGCCAAGTGTGATTAAAGAATCCCAGCACATGGGAGCGTGGGAGGCAGAGGCAGGCGGATTTCTGTAAGTCTGAGTGCAGCCTAGTCTACATAGTGAGTTCTGGGTCAGTCAGTCAAGGTGATTAGTGAGACCCTGTCTCAAAAACAAACAAACAAAAAGAAAACGGGTGGGGGGAATGAAGTTGTACCTCATCACTCTTATAAAAACTGACAGATGATGTGATCATGCCATGGTATCTAAGGTTAAAGGGAAGGTTTTTATTGTAGATATAAGAGAGAGAACAGACAGAAGCATCTGGAAAGACAGAGAAAAAATGGACTGGACATGGCCCAAAGACTGGCCCTGGCCATGAGAAAACAGGAGCAGTGTAGATGGGGGGGGGGTAGAGGAACATGAGGGGAGAGAGAGAGAAGGGGGACATGGAAAGAGGGAGGGAGACTGGACCCGGCCATGAGAAAAACAGGAGCAGAGTGGGGGAGGGGGGGATGATAAAGGAACATAGGGAGAGAAAGAGAAGGGGAAACATGGAGAGAGGGAGAGGCATAGAGAGAGATGGGGAGACCAAATGAGAGCGGTGAGGTGGAGGGAGACAGAGAGAGCATAGCAGGGTTATAAGGAGGAGAAGCTGGGGGAGAGAAGTCCATGAGCTGGGGGAGTTTAGGGAAGAAGGGGAGGTGAGAAGGGCTAGGATGCTACATGACTGTGAAATCGGTAACTGGTACTTGTGGTACTGAGGGAACCTGGAGGCCAGCGTGAGCTTTGGAGAGCTAATCTGTACCTTCTGCTGTTTGGAATTTGGGGAAATGGGGTTTCCTTTGGACCTGATGGTGTTAAGTTTAGAAAGCTGCTGCAGGGGCTGGAGAGATGGCTCAGCGGTTAAGAGCATTGCCTGCTCTGCCAAAGGTCTTGAGTTCAATTCCCAGCAACCACATGATGGCTCACAGCCATCTGTAATGAGGTCTGGTGCCCTCTTCTGGCCTTCAGGCATACACACAGACAGAATATTGTATACATAATAAATAAATAAATATTTAAAAAAAAAAAAAGCTGCTGCAAAGCATATACAAGCTGGTACCTGTAACCCCAGCACTCCAGAACTGGAGGGAGGTCAGAAGTTCAAGACCAGCCTGCTTTACACGAGACCCTTTTTGTTTTTTTACAGATTTGTTTCTTTTGTTTTATGTGTTTGAATGTTTTGTCTGCATGTATACCCCATGTGTACTACATGTGTGCTTTTTATCTGTGGAGTTCAGAAGAGGATACCAGAGCTCCTGGAACTGGAGTTACAGACAGCTGTGAACCACTGTGTGGGTGCCCGGAGCTGAACCCAGACCCTTTAGTAGAGCAGCCAGTGCTCTTAGTTGCTGAACCGTCTTTCTTTCCAGCACCAAATCCCTGTCTTGAAAAAACAAAATGAGGAGCTGGAGAAACAGCTCAGCAGTTAAGAAAGTTCCCTGCTTGTAATAGCTAATCTTGGTTGTCATCTCCATACACTTGTAAAGAAGGAATGTCTGTTGAGGAATTGTCTCTATCAGATTGCCTGTGGGAATGTCTGTAGGGCATTTTCTGAACTGCTAACTGAAGTTGGAAGATCCAGCCCACAGTGGGAGGCATCATCCCTAGGCTTGCAGACCTGGGCTGTATTAGAAAGGTATCTGAGTGGGGCAGCAGTGACATATCCCTTTAGTCCCAGCACTCAGGTGTCGAGGCAGGTGGATGATCTCTGTGAGTTTGAGGCCAGCCTGGTCTACAGAAAGGGTTCCAGAACAGCCAGGACTACACAGAGAAACCCTGTCTCAAAAACAAAAGCAAAAACAAACAAACAAACAAAGCCAGGGGAAGCAAGCCAGTAAGCGCTGTCCCTGCATTGCCTCTGTTTCAGCCTCTGCCTTCTGGCTTGTGCCTCAGCATTCCCTGATGAAAGACTGTAAGTAATCATTAAGCCAAATAAGCCCTTTCCTCCCCAAGCTGCTTTCTCACAGCAACAGGAGCTGGAACAGAAACCAGAGCAGAGAACATGGAGCATTGCTGTGCTGGACCTAACCTTGTGGCTTTCTGCCTGGACTGTTTCGTGAGAGGAAGGTGGAGGTTTTGGAGTTTTAGACTGGAAAGGTCGCTGAGAGCTCAGAGGTTAGTGAGCTACTGTGGGAAGTGGGGTAATGTTCAGAGAAATGGGGACGGATAGAGGCCTGGCTTGTGAAGTTTCAGAAGGAAGCAAAGACTCGATCGGAACTGTTCGTGTGATATTTTTAAGAATCTGTGAGATTATGAGGTTTTTTGTTTTACTGGAGCAATGGATACAGGTTTGCTGGGGCTTGAAAAATCAACTTGTAATTAAAGAAGACCAGCCTCACGGGGGTGAAATCTGTGAAGTGTTTCTTGAAGTTCCAAACACAGAAGCTGTGGACCAGAGGGACCAACGCTGCATCTCAAACTGGCAGGGTCTTTCAAATCATAATAATGGCTTTGGCAGCAAGGAAGCTGAAGTTCATGAAGGGGTCGAGGAGAGGAAGTGAGGCTTGGCACCATGTGTCATGGTTGGAGAGGCCGTGAAGAAGCCATTGGTGAAGGAAAAGTCTCTGTCTTAGTGGAGACCTCGGGATACTGGAGATGTCAGGATTGTGGAATGACACCAATGACAGCGGCATATAACCTGACGACATGATGGCTCCACGTGTGCTTGAGGAGAAGCTCGTTATTGCAGATATGAGGGAGAACATCTAGAGGCATCTGGAAGGCTCCAGAGCAGGGAGACAAAGTAGTGGACGGAACACGACCAGCAGACTGGACCTGCCGTGAGAGAAGACGGGGCAGAGGACAGGGAGAGCAAGACAGCTAGAGAGGGAGAGATGGGAGAAAGAGGACAAAGAGGGTGAGAGCAACATGGGTAGTTGGGGCAGCAGAGTCTGAGTCCTGGAGAAGAGCTGAGGATGTGAGGGCCTGAGATGTGTAACAGGTACTTGTGATGCTGAGGCGGCTGAGGGGGCGGTGTGTATGTGCTAATAGGCACCACAGATGCTATTTGTCCCTTCAGCCAATGATAAGGAAGATGGCTGCTTTCGGTAGAGAGAATCCAGCTTCACAAGTTCCAGAGCAAGGCTGGCTTTTGCCTAGTTCCCAGAATTTGGGGAAATGGAGTTTCCTTTGGACCTGACACAGCGGAGCCAGCCTGCGCCTAGGAGACGAGCTGCCATCCTCAGCAGAGCTGGAGCAGGGGGACTGGCCAAGCCTTCTGGAGCACTGAGGATCATCAGGCCCAAATGTCAGACACTGACATTTTTATACTGTCGTAGTTTTGGTTTTGTTTTGATGTGATGGTAACTGTGTTCTTGTCCTATTGGAATAAGAAAATATTTAGTTTAGTTTTGGTTTGTTTTTTAACAGCAGCCCACAGCTTGGAGACTTTGGGGCTTGCACAGAAAATTTGGACTTATCAACCAATTATTAAACATTTTTTTTTGTTTTGTTTTTTGTTTTTTTGAGATAGGGTTTCTCTGTGGCTTTGGAGCCTGTCCTAGAACTTGCTCTGTAGACCAGGTTGGCCTTGAACTCACAGAGATCTGCCTGCTGCTTCCTCCCAAGTGCTGCCCAAATCAATTATTAAACTCCTAAAGAGTGTGACTTTTAAGGTTGTATTGTGTTTTATACTGTGATGTCAACATATGATCTTGGGAACAATAAAAGAAAAGTTGTGGGGCTGGAGAGATGGCTCAGAGGTTAAAAGCACTGACTGCTCTTCCAGAGGACCTGAGTTCAATTCCCAGCACCCACATGGTAATTAACAACTGCAACTTTAAAATCTGACACCCTCACACAGACATACATGCAGGCAAAATACCAATGCATATAAAATAAAGATAAATAAATTATTAAAAAAGAAAAGTTGTGTTTTTATGTTGTATTTATTTGTTTGTTTGCTTGTTTATTTATTTATTTATTATCTATTTATGAGACAGGGTCTCTCTGTCTGTCCTGGAACTTGATCTGTAGACCAGGCTGGCTTCAGATTCAGAGATCTGACTGCCTCTGCCTCCTGAGTGTTGAGATTTAAGGTGTGAGCCACCACTGCCCAGCAGAAAGATTATGGTTTAACACTGACATGTCAGGGGTAGTCATGAGCCACTGTGTGGGTGCTGGGAATCAAACCCGGACCCTCTGCAAGACAAGTGTTTTAAACTGTGGAGCCATCTCTGTAACCCATATCTGAGCTTTAGATAGAATAGTTGGAGCGGGGGCAAAAGCTCTGGCCTAATTAAATAGTCCCATGCAAAGTGTGGCTTGAGCATCTGTCTCAGTTCGGTTCTGTCAGGAGGTCAGAAGACGATGTTACAACTGCCAACACCAGCGGGGACCAGTAAGAAGACCACTCCTGGGTGGAGCCTCCCCATCCTACACTATTTCGATGGTTTGGAGTGGATGGCGTCAGTACAGGGAAGATGCTGCCCTTGGAGGCTTTGTTCTGGAACCCAAGGTCACTGCCATTTAGGAAGGAAAATGACTTATTTTTGTGTCTTCGGCCTTGAAGAGGAAGGCTAGGTAGACCAACACCTCTTGAGAGATTAGCGTGCCTCGGCAGAGTCAAGGAGACACGGAACTAATGGAGGCAGAGACGCTAGGCTTTCATCTTGCTCTTAGTTGTCTGATGCGCCAAAATGAGGAGTTGATGCTTTTCTTCTTTTTTCCCCTCCCTCAAAGCAGCAGTGATGCCTGTGATGACGCAGGATCCCTTGCACACGTGTCCTTAGGATACCCCCTTCCTTAAAGCTTTGTCCATATTGTGTTTAATTGTGTGCATGTGTGTGTCTGCGTGTGGGTATGGGCACATGAGTATGTGCCTGTGGACTTATGTATGAAATTATTTTTAGAAATGTAAAACAAAACAAGCAAACTAACATGACTGGCATAGCTAATCTCCACCTGCTAAGATGCTGAGGCAGGAGGATCATCTGTTTACCAGGAGTTCAAGACTAGCCTGGTGTGTGGGCTAATTTTATGTCAACTTGGCACGGACTAGAGTCATTTTGGAAGAGAGAGCCTCAACTATGAAAATGCTCCTGCTAGAGGGGCCTGTGGTGCATTTTTTTGATTGACAAATGATGGGGGATGGTCCAGCTCACTGTGGGTGGTGCCATCCCTGGGTGGGTGGTCCTGAGTGTTATAAGCAGCACTGAGCAAGCCTGGAGAGAACAAGCCGGTAACAGCACTTCTCCAGGGCCTCTGTGACAGCCCCCGCCTTCAGGTTCCTGCCCTGTGTGAGTTCCTGCCTTAGTGATGGACTGTGAAACTGTAAGCTGAAATAAACTCTCCCCTCCACAAGCTGTTTTGGTCACAGTGTTCATCCCAGCTATAAATACCCTGAGAGACTTGGGCTATACAGAAACACTGAGTCGGCCGGGCGGTGGTGGCACACACTTTTCATCCCAGCCCTTGGGAGGCAGAGGCAGGAGGATCTCTGAATTCGAAGCCAGCCTGGTCTACAAAGCAAGTACCAGGACAGCCAGGGCTACAAAGAGAAACCCTGTCTCAAAAGCAAACAAACACAACAAACAAACAAACAAAAACATTGAATCCTTTATTTATTTATTGAGACAGGGTCTCACTATGTAGCTCTGGCTATCCTAAAATTCACTATATACACCAGGCTGGCCCCAAACTCCAAAGAGATGTGCCTGCCTCTGCTTCTCAAGTGCTGGAATTAAAGGCGTGTGCCACTCTACCTGGCACCTAGGCTAGTCTGCACTCTTGCCTCAGTGTTCCTAGTAGCCAGGGAACTACCTGTGCCAGCCATAACCCCATTACTGTTTCCAGGATTTTGTTTTTGTCTTTTGCTTCTTCCTCCCTCCTTCCCTTCCTTTCTTTTTTACTTCCTTCCTTCCTCCCCCTTCTCCCTCCCTCTCTTCCTCCCTCCCTTCCTTCCTTTCTAAGGGCTCTGTCTGCACGAATGCCTGCAGGCCAGAAGAGGTCATTGGGTCCCATTATACATGGTTGTGAATTACTTTGTGGCTGCTGGGAATTGAATGCAGAACCTTTGGAAGAACAGCCAGGGCTCTTAACCACTGAACAACTTCTCCAGCCCCCAAATTTTATGCCTATGGGTATTTTTTTTTAATTTTTATTTTATTTTATTTTTTTATTTTTTGAGATAGGGCTTCTCTGTATAGCCCTAGCTGTCCTGGAACTCACTCTATAGACCAGGCTGGTCTTGAACTCACATGGATCTACGTGTCTCTGCCTCCCAAGTGCTGGGACTAAAGGCAGGCACCACTGTGATGCTGTTTTTTTTTTTTTTTTTTTTTTTTTTTACACTTTTAGATACAGCTTCACACCTGAGTACGGTATTTGCATCTGTTGCATTCCCCTCCCCCTCCAGCCCCTCCCTCTGAAACATGATCTCTTCTTTAATTATTATTTTTAAACGTGCTGGACACACATGTGCACATATAAAAATAGCCTGCTGAGTCCATGTAGTGTTGTTCTATCTTCTTCCTGGAGAAGACTGATTTGCCCTCTCTCAGCAACCATTCATAGCCTGTAGCTCTTAATTTAGGAGAGGGGTCTTGTGAGATCTCCTCCGTCCATGTTGGGATGTTAACTGGTGCTGCCATTTTGTAAGTCTTGTTTAGGCCATGGAGATTACATCAATGTAGCTTCCCTGTTATATAAAAAAAGACACCCCGTTCTCTTCTCTCTTATAATCTCCCAGCTTCCCTTCCACTTTTTTTTTTTTTTTTTGACACAATTTCTCTGTTTGTTTCTGGCTGTCCTAGAACTCATTCTGTAGACCAGTCTGGCCTCGAACTCAGAGATCTACCTGCCTCTGCTTCCTGACTGCTGGGGTTCAAGGTGTGCACCATCACGTCACACAGCTTTCACTTTTTTAAAGGTGGGTGTCTCTCTATGTAGTCCTGGCTGTCCTGGATCTTGTCCTTGAATTTGGATTAATCCTCCTAAGTGCTAGGATTACAGGCCCTATTTTTTATTAAAAAAAAAAAAAAACTTTCGTGAGGCAGAGGCTGGAGGATTTTTAAGTTTAAAGGCCAGCCTGGTCCACATAAGGACTACATAGGGACCCTGTCTCAAAAAAAAAAAATCATTTATTTATTTATTGTGGGAGGCACGGATGCCACAATATGGCAGTCAGAGGAGTTTGCTGGAGTCCTTTTCTATCATGTGGGTCCCGGGCTGGAACTAGGGTCAGACTTGGCATCAAGTGCCTTTACCTGCTGAGTCATCTCACTGGACTTCTTTATTAAAAAATAATTATTTTATTTTTTGAGGCAGGGTCTTCTGCAGTCTAAGCTAACCAAGGATTTCGGGAACTTCTTATCCTCGGGCCTCTGCTTCCCTCCTGTTGGGATTGCAAGCATGCGCATGCGTTACCATGACTGGCTCATTGCTATTTTTAGGTTGATATAACTTTCTGGGGCATAGGAATTGCAGTGAAGAAAGCTCACAACTTCCCCTTTTGGAATTTGGTCCCTGGGCCAAACTTCCAAACAATAGCGAAGTATTTTGATTTGTAGCTGAAGTTGCTGGGTCTGGAGGCAGACAGCTGGGCCCCTGCTGGAGCAGGACTGTATTCTACAGGAGTGGTGATGCCCAGGGGACAAGCCTTAATCCCGGAGAGCCAGTTTCCGCCCCGAAGGATGGGAGGACTCCATGAGCCACGCTCCTGGTCGGTCTCGTCGGAACATCCCTCAGACGTCCCTTAGGAGCATCCCTTAGAGTTCAGGCGACTCAATCTTCGCATCAACAAAATGGGAACGGTAGTCTTGACGCTCCACAAGACCAGGAAGGCTTTTGAGGGCTCAGTTCCGGGTACGGAGGGCGAAAGAAGACCGGGGGGGGGGGGGGGGAGCTCCACCCCTACCCACCACGTGGAGTGCCCTCCTCGCCCGCAGTGAGGCCTCAGGGCGATTCCCGAGCTCCGGGCGTGGCGGAGGCGGGGCAGGGGCTGGGGCCAGACTTCGTTGGAGAAAGAGCCAATACCTCCCTGAACCGGGACACTGGGAGGGGCGAGGCCTGGCTTTCTGGTCCCCCGGCTCCCCGGTCAGCCCGGAGGGGGAAAGAGGACAGCCAGGGGCGGGCGGGGCATGGAGGCTTGGCCTCCGGCTTTTTTTTTTTTTTTTTTTTTTGTCCTCCTAGCTAAGGAAAGGTTCCCCTGCGCCTTTAAGAGTTAGACGCAGGCATCCGATTGGCTGAGACAAGATGTGACATCACGAGGAGGCGGGCGCCCCCACCCCCCTCTGGCCGCTCGTTCCCGGGCAGTCTGCGCGAGGGCCGGGCCCGGCCGGCGGCCTCTCAGTCCCCTCAGCCTCTTCGCTCCACGTCGTCCCGGCTCCCGGGGGATGCCCCGGACCAGGTTCTCTTCATGGCTGCCGACGTTTTCATGTGTTCGCCGCGGCGGCCCCGCAGTCGGGGCCGCTCGGTGCTGCTCAAGCCTCAGGTGCCGGAGGACGACGACGACTCGGACACAGACGAGCCGTCTCCGCCGCCCCCCTCCGGCGTGGCCACCTCAGCCCGGGCCCACGCGAGCACCGCGCCGCTGCCACCCCGGCCCGGCCCGGGCCGCGAAGAGCCTCCCCGCCGACAGCAGATCATCCACAGCGGCCACTTTATGGTGTCCTCTCCGCACCGCGAGCACCCGCCCAAGAAGGGCTATGATTTCGACACGGTCAACAAGCAGACGTGCCAGACCTATAGTTTCGGCAAGACCAGCTCCTGCCATCTGTCCATTGATGCTTCGCTCACCAAGCTCTTCGAGTGCATGACCCTGGCCTACAGGTAAGGACCCGGTGTCGCCCCCAACCCCACTCCCGGACCTGGCCGAGGCGCCCCCCTCCCATCTTTACTCCCTTCTCTTTGACAAAACCATCGGGGGCATTTGGCTTCACATTTTCTCTTTGGGGGCTGCTTCTAGGAGGATTTGTGGGTCTGGGGTCTCCACAGTTAGGAGAGGCGCCAGGGTTCTTGCCTGTAGTTCTGCCAGCAGTGCCTGGGTTCTTCCGGCTTCGTGTTCCCCCATCCAGGCCCCCCTCCCCTGGTGCCCGTGGGTCCGGTTTCGGACAAGAACTACGTGTAGCTCCGGTTTGCGTGTTGTTTCGCCTGGCTCCGTGGACCCCTTCCCTCCGCTGCTTTGTGTGTTCCCAGCACCACCCAACGGTTAAGATCACCTGTCCAGGGTGGCTAGGGCGCTGGCTGCACTATCTAACGATTGTGTAACGCCCTGGAGCCTGTTTCCTCGTTTCTAAAGAGGGGTGCCGGTGGTATCGACCTCCAGAGGGCTGTGCCAGGGGTGGACTGAGATAGGTGGGGCGTGCAGTGGGTAGTAGGCACTCCTGAAGTGTTAGTGACTTTTCCTGCTGGTCCCGGCATCTGCAGCCTGGCTTCCTTCACCTCTCAGTGGCTGGGAAGCTCCGAGGCAGGGCTCCTTGATGCACTGAGGACTTGTGGAGTCCAGCTGCCCGCCCCCACCTCCCCCTGCCCCCCCCTTCAAGGTGTAGTCTATTTCCCTGGCAAGTTGGAAGGTTTTTCTATTTTTCTTTCGGAGTCAGGGTGTAATTGTAGCTCAGGAGCCTCTCAAACTTGCTCTTGTAGTAGAGGCTGGCCTTGAACCCCTCTTGACCTTCCTGACTCCACTTGCCAAGTTCTGGGATCACAAGCATGCCTCCCATGCCCAGGTCTAGCTAGAGGATTTTTGTTTGGTCCTAAAACGACGTATGTGTGACATGTCCGTTTGTAAGGTTGACATCCGAGATTCTGTCCTGAGACGGGGGCAGAGAACCCTTTCTTCAGAGTCACAGAAAGGCCTTCCCTGGGAGGTTAGCCTTTCTTTCCACCCTCTCCCTCTTGCCCAGTGTGTCTGTTAGGCATTCACATCAGGTAGTTTTTCTGCCTCAGCCGCAGGCCTTCTCGGAGCTCCTGCTAGTGTCTGAGCTGCCCAGTGTGTAGTAGCTTCTGTGGGGATCCTGTTGTTTGAGCCTCTTGCTTTAGAAACTGCACTAGGCTTTGAGTCCTGCACAGCTGGCAGCATAGGAAACGTTTCCCAGGTGACTCTAGCGACTGTGGACTGAAGAGTAGGAATCTTCCTAGTCCTTTTTGTGTATCCAGAAACTCACTGTATAACCTAGACTGGCCTCGACCTTGCAGTAATCCTCTTGCTTTAGCCTCCCAAGGGCTGGGATTACAGGCCTGTGCTGCCACTGCCAGTCCTGTTTCAGTTTTATTTTTAAAAATAATTTGTTTTTATCCTATGTACATTGTTTTGTCTGTGTGAGGGTGTTGGAGCCCCTGGGAGAGGAGGTACAGACGGTTGTGAGCTGCTGTGTGGGTGCTGGGAATTGAACTCAGGTCCTCAGTGCTCTTAGCCACTGAGCCATCTCTCCAGCCCCATTTTATGGTTTTTATTATTATTGCTTGGGTTTTTGAGACTGGTCATGCTTTGGGAGGCTGATCTTAAATTCCTGGGTTCAAGCAACCCTCCCACTTCTCCCCCACCCCCCAGGGAGGTAGATAATGAGCCCTGATAAATCCAAATTAAAAGCGTTACTCAATTGCCTGAAGTTAAAATACTAGATAGTTGGCTCTGGATGGCATTTTCCCCTCTGGAATAAATGGTTAGTCAACTCATTCCTTTGTTATGTTTCTGAGATGCACCTCACCCCCATTTCCTCATGTGGAGGTTTCCCTGCTAGCTTATTCCTATAGCATAGCTCTTCCTTCTGTCACCCTCACATGGCTCGGTGGTCAGACTTTGCTCCGATTCTTAGATCTTGCCAGTTCGAGCTGGCACTGAGCCTGTGAAGATAGTCTGTTTTCAAATAAACAGATGACAGTGAAATTGCAGTCCTGCGCATCCTCGGTCTCTTATTTTGAGCACTTATGTTGGTATCAGACTCAATTAGATTACAGCATAAGCTGTTCTTTAAGAAAAACTTCTCAAACACAACTAGAGGCAAAAGACAGCAATGTGTTTTATTAAGAGAACATAATCTTCCTTTTTTTACTTTAATATAAACTTCATGTCTAGGGAGAGAAAGCTGCTTGAGCCTTTGGAGGCTTGGGCTAGAAAGGTCTCTCTTAGAAAGCTCTGCCAAAGGAAAAATAAGCCTTTTCCTTTTGTGCTCTATGTGGATAACCTAAAGGATTATTAAATAACACCAACAGAGTAATCCTACCTACCTCCCATTTCTTTAGAAATATTTTGGCACCTGGCCATTACTAAGTTAATTTTCTTGATTGCAAAATGTATTACTAGTTTGGTGCAAGAAGCTTACCTTGCCCTATGGTATCTCCCAGCCTCATGGGCTTACTTGCTTTTGTTGTTCCTCATGTCCTGCCTAGTATTCCTCATGCCTACCTAGTACCTAGCCAGGTTTACCATCAAAGGTTCCTGGATGGGCACCTGCTCGTAACTTCCTATGAAGATATGCTATTGGTGTCAGTGAGCATGATCGAGGCTGGTGTGGCCTTCACTGAGTTTAATTGGCAGTGTGGACATTTGGTACAGATTAACTGAGAAACTAGAGAAAGCTGGGTTTCTGCATTCAGTTTACCTGTCAGGGCCACCAGCTGCTTTCAGAGCAGTAAGCTCCCAGTGGGGGAGGAAAGCAGACCCAGGTCAGTGCTTTGGCTTGCTCTCACATAGGGTTAGAGCCTTCACCTCATGTCCAGGTTTCTTCTGCTTGGCCTGGGAGGAAGAGCAGCTGGGTCTTCTATGTGACTGTTTCTGGCCTAGGTAGGTTCTTCCTAACTCCAGCTTCCAGTCTGTTCTGTGGGCTCTTGGTTCTACTGTCTAACTCTCTAGTACACTCTGTGCTTTTTGTTTGGTTTGGTTTCCTGTTAACTGCTCCCTCCCAGCTGTTTCCAGATGAGGCTCAACAGCTTTTTGGAGGAGGAACCAAGTACAGGGGAAGTTGTTATTTTTTACCCAATCCTGAGAGGTGGTCTAGGACTCATGAGCAGTATCAAGCAAAGGCTTTCTTTTCCCCCTTTGGAGATGAACTTGGATTTGTTTTGTAGGTCAAGCTGGCCTGAAATGTACTGAAATCCTTCTGCCTCAGCCTCCCTAGTGCTGAGATTACAGAGGTAGCTGAACCGTTTGTCCAGACTCTGGCAATGTAGTAGGTTTGGGGGTACTGGGGACTGTGAATATGTTCATTGGTCTGCTTGATAAATGGTCATAAAATGGGATTCCAGTTTCCTCAGGGATAGTCTTTTAAAAACCCATGTCTTTCCCACTCTGGTAAGTAGCTCTGTGGATAAGCATCTTCATTTAGTTCTAAAACATGTGCTCAGTTTCTGGGACATCTTGGAGGGAAAGAAGTTGCCTTTCTTCAAGGCAGACGTGTGATGGTTTGGCAGGGGAGAGCAGCCTGGCTTACCTTTTCTAAGCCATCCTGTCATTGCTCTAGAATGAAGTGGATAAAACTTCCCTGCAGGGTAGAGATGAGGATTAACTGTGATAGTGTCTGTGACTGGGTCTGGTACCTGGCAAATTACAGGCAAAAGGAAGCTTATAAAATTGGATGTAAAGGATGGACAGTGTAGAATTTTAACACTATCCTCAGTCAACTGATGGTTGAGCTAGACTGCTGGTACATAATGTCAGTCACAGCATATGGAAGGCTACTTAAGACAGGAGCTTGGTGAGTTCATGGTTAGCCCCGGCTGTTGGGGCAACCCTAGCTCCAAACAAACACCACCCAGACATCTAACAAGACCCAAGTTTCTCATCTATAAACTAAAGAAAACAATGTGTCTAATTGGAGTCTTTCAGTGAAGCTTTCAAGGGCCTGCCTAACAAATACTACATAGAAGCATTCTTGATTTGGCTGGATCTATCCAAGGTCCCTATAGTGGAGCTGCACACTTGAGAACCTATTTCATGGTTCCTACCTACCTTTTAACATTTTAAGGCTTGCCGTGTGCATGTACGCCCCATCCCCCCATAGAGATTCTGAATACATTTTGTGTGTGTGTTTTTGTGGTTGGTTTTGGTTTCACTTCTCTCTTTATTACCTTCTTTTGGTATAGATTAAAGGGTAGCCAGTGGTCTTTTGAAAAAAAAATATTATGTTTATTTATTTAGTGTGTATGTTGGGATCAGAGGTCAACTTATAATAACTTTTCTACTTCCATTATATGAGATCCCAGATATCAAACTCAGATTGTCAGGCTTGGCAGCAAGCACTTTTATCTGCAAAGCCACTTTGCTGGACTAGAAATGACTTTTCTTGTATTTAGGCATAAGTAATAGGTATTTTTGGCAAGTGACTATTTAAGTGGCTATTTGAAGAGACATTTTTCTTTTTAAACATTTATTTTATGTTTGTGTGTGGGTTTTTTTTTTTTTTTTGGTTTTTCGAGACAGGGTTTCTCTGTGGTTTTGGAGCCTGTCCTGGAACTAGCTCTTGTAGACCAGGCTGGTCTTGAACTCACAGAGATCTGCCTGCCTCTGCCTCCCCAGTGCTGGAATTAAAGGCGTGCGCCACCACCGCCCGGCATGTTTGTGTGTGTTTTAAAACAGTGTCTGTGTGTGTGTGTGTCAGATAACAACAGCTCAAGAGCTGAGTTCTTCTGAGTTCTTTCTCTCTACCATATTGTCAGAGTTTTGTTACCCCTCTGAGCCATCTTGCCAGCCCTCGAGATTTTTAAATTAGGAACTGTTAGAGTCTAGGCTATGTTTTCAGGAAGTAGCGCCCATGTGTGTGCCCTGTGTGGTAATTGTTCATTGCCCAGGTGGGAAGCTATGCCAGACTTGAGGAATAGCAAGAACTAAAGACTTAGCCCACAATGTCCTACAAATTTTAGGTGTCCAGTAGAGAAATCTTTTCTTTTCTCTTTGAGGCAAGGTCTCATATATACCAGACTGGTCTTGAACTCATGTAGCTGAGGAGAAAAAAGGAACTATCATTTCTTTTTTCTTTCTTCTGTGTGTGTATGTGTATGTATACATGCAAGTGTTTTGTGTACTTGTTGACTTATGTTGCACTTGCTCCATGGTTCCTGTATGGAAGTCAGAGGACAACTTCTGATGTCTATACCTGGCTTTCTATCTTGGGTAAGTCAGAATTTCTTGTTTGCCATTGAGTACACTAGACTAGCTGGCTTTTAAGCTACTAGAGATTTTCCTGACCCCACTGTAGGAGTACTGGGATTGTTACAGAATGTTTCACTTTACTTGGGTCCTGGAGAGCAAACCCAGGTCCTCGCAATTGCACTCCAAACACCTTATCTCCAGAGCCATCTCTCCAACCCCAGTCTTGAATGTCTGATCCTTTTGCCTCCCTCAGAATGCTGAGATTACAGTTTTGTGCTACCATACCTGTTTCTTTGTTTTTTTTCATGTGGTACTAGAGATCAAACCCAGGGCTTTGTGCCTGGATGTAAATACTAGGCAAGTACTCTATCATCTGAGCTACACGTCCCACTAGAGCAGTGGTTCTCAACTTGTGGGTCCTGCATATCAGATACTTACAATTCATAATAGTAGCTAAATTACAGTTATGAAGGACCAATGAAATAATTTATGGTTGAGGGTCACAACAACACAAGGAACTGTATTACGGTGTCTCAGTATTAAGAAGGTGGAGTACCACTGTTCTAGAGAAATCTTTTTTTTTTTTTTTTTTGGTTTTTCGAGACAGGGTTTCTCTGTGGTTTTGAAGCCTGTCCTAGAACAAGTTCTTGTAGACCAGGCTGGTCTCGAACTCACAGAGATCCTCCTGCCTCTGCCTCCCGAGTGCTGGGATTAAAGGCATGCGCCACCACCGCCCGGCTAGAGAAATCTTTTTTTAATTAATTAATTAATTTTGGTTTTTCAAGACAGGGTTTTGCTGTAGCTTATCAAGCCTGTTCTGGAGCTAGCTCTTGTAGACCAGGCTGGCCTCGAACTCATGGAGATCCGCCTGCCTCTGCCTCCCGAGTGCTGGGATTAAAGGCGTGCGACACCACCACCTGGCTTTAGAGAAGTCTTATGATACGCATGATAATAGGAATCATTTATAGAAATGACTTAGTTTTACAGTTTTGCTCCCATATCACTGATAAGCTGTTTTTCTTCTCTTTCTTTTTCTTAGTCTATAATCGTTAGACAGTGTGCTTAGTATTACAGAGTGTGCACTGGCGTTGGCTACAGAGACAATAATTTGAAATAGCTCAGAAACCAGGGATGAGGGAACAGGCACAGTTAGTTGTAACTGCCCTGTAGGATAGATGTAAAAGATGTGATAACAATTAATCTGATTTAAGGGCAGTATTGGGAGGCATACAGGTCAAGTGTGTATGTGTCTGTGTCCAGAGCCAGTGTGTGGATGGTTTTGCTGATCTTAGACTCAGTGCTTATCCCTTTTCCCCAGTGTTAATTATCAGAAATAATGAATTCTCTTCCCTAAGAGAAGACTATGTTCCTCTTAGTCTAGGAAGAGATTTCTATTTTAAGTAGTGTCTACTGATTAATTGCCAGCCCAGTAGAAGGGTGAGGAAGGGTTAATAGAATTGGAAAAGAAAGTTGAGACTGTAGCTCATTTGGCACAAATGAGTGGTGTGGTGGTAGATGCCTGTAGACCCAGCCCTCTTGGAAAAGGGAAGTTCAAGGTCATCTACAGCTATATAGTAACTTCAGGGCAACCTGGCTGCCAGGAGACTTTGTCTCAAAAATAAGTAAGTAAGTAAGTAAGTAAATAAATAAATAAATAAATAAATAAATAAATTTGGACCTAGAAGTTCAGGATTAAATTTGTGTTTATGATGCCAGGCAGCGGTGGTGCACGCCTTTAATTCCAGCACCTGGAAGGGAATAGGCAGGCAGATCTCTGCGAGTTTGAGACCAGCATTGTCTACAAAACTAGTTTCAGGACAACTTGGGCTGTTACACAGAGAAACCCTCTCAAAAAAAAATGTGTGTATGTACACATGTATATGTAGCACTTGTGTGTGTGTGTGCATGTAGGTACACATGTACACGTGTGTGTAGGCATGCAGAGGTCAGAGGTTAGTGTCCATTATCTTCTTCTGTTGACCTCTACCTTTTTATTTTTTAAATTCCTCCCCATACCCACCTTGTTTTTTGAGATATGGTTTCTGGCTGAACTCAGATCATCGGCCAGGCTGACTGCTCAGTGATCTCTAGGATGTGCCTATCCCTGCTCTTTCTCCCTACAGTTACAAATGACAGAGGACAACTCGTAGCAGTAGGTTCTCTCCTTCCACCATGTGGGGCCTGGAGACTGGACTCAGTTTCTCAGGCTTGGCAGCAAGCACTTTTACCCACTGAACCATCTTGTGCGCCCTCATTTGAAGGATCTTATGCATTGTAGATGATTACTTTACTACACCCCCAGACCAGGAAAAGTCTCTTGAACTGAAAAGTCCCCCCATTCATCCACTTATAGAAGCCTAGAATTCTATGGTGGAGGAAATGAAGTTATTCTGTTGCTGTAAGGCACCTGGGGCCTCCCAGATGGGAAGGTGGGTGTCTTGGACTACTTAGAATCCTATCCTTATTGGGTAAAAACTGTATTTCCTTCAGTCTGAGCCTTCCTCAAGTCAGTGAACCTCATATACTTTGGAAAACCACCACCTTATTTGATTTAGCCGTGTGTATGATTATGTGGTCCTGACTAACCTGCTGTTTTCACCTTTGAGTTTCCTGTGGAGGCTAATAGTACCTCTAACACAGAATGTGTGATTAAGAAATGTATGTTGGGGGCTGGAGAGATGGCTCAGAGGTTAAGAGCACTGCCTGCTCTTCCAAAGGTCCTGTGTTCAATTCCCAGCAACCACATGGTGGCTCACAACCATCTGTAATGAGGTCTGGTGCCCTCTTCTGGCCTTCAGGCATACACACAGACAGAATATTGTATACATAATAAATAAATAAATAAATAAATAAATAAATAAATAAATAAATATTAAAAAAAAAAAGAAATGTATGTTGGGGCTGGAGAGATGGCTCAGAGGTTAGGAGCACTGACTGCTCTTCCAGAGGTCCTGAGTTCAATTCCCAGCAATCACATGGTGGCTCACAACCATCTGTACTGAGATCTGGTGCCCTCTTCTGGTGTGTGGGCATACATGGAAGCAGAATGTTGTACACATAATAAATAAATAATTAAAAAAAAAAAAAGAAATGTATATTGAATTGAGAAGGGATTCTCCAGAATCTGGAACCAACTTTATAAACTTGCCTTTGTTGAGTCTTGCTTATCTTTCTTTCAGTTCTTTGGATTAGTGCTTTAGGGAATGTTGGTGTGGAGTGAAACAGTAGGGTTGAACCTTTGCTGGGGGACATTTGTAGTGTTGCCCACTTGGACAGTGTGATAGGCAGGTTAACAGTACCCTTGAAGATGTCTGTGTTGAAACTGATGAGACAGCTTGGTGGATAAAGGCATTTACCACCAAACCTGACAACCCACGTGGTAGAAAGGGCGAACAGACTCCCAGAAGAAGAAAGAACCAACTCCAGTAAGTTTTTCTCTGACACACACACACACACACACACACACACACACACACACACTAAGTAAACAAGTGTAGCAACACAAAAGGATAATTATGTCCCAGTTTACAAATCCTATGAATATGTTGTTACACAGTAAGGAGGATTTTAGGCTGCAGATGGAATACGTTTGCTGATCAGCCAAGATCATCTGAGTGGGCCCAGTGTAATCACAGGGGTCCTTAACAAGTGAGAGAGAGAGAGCTGGAGAGATTACAGTAGGAAAAGACTCATCTTGATGCAGCTAACTTCGAAGAAGAGGAAGAAGGAGACTGTGAGCTAAGGAATGTTCATAGCCTTAAAACAGCAGGCCGCAGGAAGCGGCATCTCTCCTAGTGTTTTAAAAGGATACAGGCTTGCTGGATCTTGGGTTTTAGCTCCGTGAGACCTAAATTTGATATTTGACTTTGAGGATTATGAAATAATAAATTTATTTCTGTATCTCTAAGTTATAGCACCAATAGGAAACTAATGCATAATAGTTTCAAAAGTTTCTTTTCTTTTTCTTTTTCTTTTCTTTTTTTTTTTTTTTGTGGGGTGTCGGGAGGGTGGGCAGGCTTTTTCTACATGGCCCTGGCTGTCCTGGAACTCACTGCACAGAGGTTCACCTGCCTCTTCCTCCTGAGTGCTGGGATTACAGGGATGCACCACAGTGCCCAGCTTTATTTTTCTTTCTGTGTTTTTTGAAGTGTCTCAGTATGTGTAGATGTGTATGTTCAGGGTGTGGGAGGCCAGGGAAGGATGTGAGGTGTTTTGCTCTGTCACTCTTATTCCCTTAGAAAGAGTCTCTCAGGAACTTGGAGCTGAACTGGAGGCTCCGCACTTCGCAGAGCAGGGGTTGAGTGTGCGCACAGCTCCACCCAGCTTCTCTATGTGGGTGCTGGCTCTGAGCTCGCCATGCTTGCTGTGCAAGTGCTCATATACTCTCACTGTTAAGCCACCTTCCTAACACCTGGTTTTCTTCTTTCCTACTGACAGCTTTTCACTGAACTCACTATCCTCTTGTCTTAGCCTCTCAAGTGTAGATACTACAGTTGTGCAGTGCTCAGCCTGACCTGTTTCTTGAGAAAATGTTTCTAAGCTCTTAACCTCTCTTTGAGCTTGGTAAGAATATTTTCAAACCTTCTTCCTCCACAAAAGAGCATGCAGCCCGCCATGGAATGAAAGTTATGCTGAATGGATTGGCCTTGGTTCAGGGGGCTCTAGAGACAGGAGAGCCCTGCTAAAGGAAATGCCTGTAAAGTGTACTGCGGCCTTGTTCTCTGCCTGGTATAATTCTGTAAGAGGGTGTTGTTGAAAGTCAATTTAACGTTTTTGTTTGGGTACTGGGCATTGAACTTAGGGCTTAATGCACTCTGGCCTAAGTACTCTCCCTCTGAGAAATATCTCCAACGTTTTTTTCTTTTATTTTGAGAGAGAGTCTCACTAAGTTGCCCAAACCGATCTCCTGTCTCAGCTTTCCAGATAAGTGGTATTATAAATCCAAACCACTATGTCTAGCTTTAGTTTGAGATTTTTGTTTCATAATGTTTTTGAGACAGGGTCTCATATAGTCCTAATTGTGTGTCTTAGAGTGTGTGTGTGTATGTACACATGTGTGCACACTCAGAGCATGTGGAGGTAGCCCTCCCTTGGTGTTGGTTCTTGTCTTCCACTTTGTTTGGGACAGGGTCTCTTATCTGCCACTAAATATGCTAGGCTACCTGACTCTCAAGCTGCTAGGGATTTGCCCATTATTGCCTCATATCTTGCTATAGAAGTGCTGAGATTACAGATGTCGACTCTTGTGTCCAGCTTTATGGGGATCCTCATTTACCCATTGAAGCATCTCTCCAGCCTACCTTTACCTCTTTTTAAAATTTATATCTTGACTTTAAATTTTTTCTTCTTTTAAATTTGTTTATGTGTGTGTATGTCTGTGCACTATGTCATGCCTGGTGCCCATGTAGATCAGAAGAGTGTGTCAGATTTCTTAAAAGTAGCTGTGAATGAGTTGCCATGTGGGTGCTGGGAATGGGAATGATTCTCTGAAAGAACAAGTGCTCTTAATAACTGAGCATCTTAGCCAGGCAGTGGTGGTGCACTTCTTTAAGCCCAGTACTCGGGAGGCAGAGGCAGGCAGATCTCTGAGTTTGAGGCCAGCCTGATCTACAAGAGCTAGTTCCAGGGTAGGCTCCAAAGCAACACAGAGAAACTCTGCCTCAAAAACTAAAAACCCAAACAAACAAACAAAAACCAAGAACTGAGCATCTCACCATCTGACTTTGAACTCTTTTTTTTTTTTTTTTTTCCAGACAGAGTTTGACTCTGTAGGCCAGGCTGGCCTCAAACACACAGCTATCCACTGCCTCTGTCTCCTGAGTGCTGGGACTAAAGGCATTGGCTACTAATCCTCCTGTTTCTATGTCCCAAGTACTGGTATTACTAGCATGGGCCACCCATACACTAATGGATTTGACTTGTTTGTAGGATTCCTATAATAGCCCATGAAAGATTCAGATTATTCCTTCTCCGGAATCAAATTACTTAGTGAGTATAAAATCTGCTGTTCAGGCAACCAGTGTTTGTGGTGATCTGTCTTTTGTTGGAACTTCTTTGCATGGTTAGAATTCAGGCCACAAAGGTTTGTGTTTCAGGTTGAGCTAATTTGGGTCACAAGCTCTCTGATGCCAACCTCAGGAAGGGTTCTATTTATTCCTCTCCAATCTGGCACCTTCTGTACTACCAGAGGTCTATGGAGACTGGAGCTAGAGCCAGGTGACCTTATTCTCAGCAGAGAGAACCTTCTTTTTTTTTTTTTTTTTTTTTTTTTTTTTGGTTTTTTGAGACAGGGTTTCTCTGTGGTTTTTTGGAGCCTGTCCTGGAACTAGCTCTTGTAGACCAGGCTGGTCTCGAACTCACAGAGATTCACCTGCCTCTGCCTCCCAAGTGCTGGGATGAGAGCCTTCTTTACTGTTCCATCTAGAAGGGACTTTCCAGCTGGTCAGTGGTGGTGCAAGCCTTTAATACCAGCACGTGAGAGGCAGAGGCAGGCGGATCTCTGAGTTCAAGGCTAGCCTCTCTATAGAGAGAGTTCCAGGACAGCCAGAGTTACACAGGAAAAACCAGTCTGGAAAAACAAAACAAAACAAAAAAAACAGCAAAAAAGTGACTTTCCTTGACAGTCTCACTCCTGCTGTCCGCCAGTGCTCCCCTCTTTCTTTTCTCTTGTCCTCTACTACAGGAGCCTCTGCATCCTTGAGTTTGCTGAACTTCCTGTTACTATTAGAGCTCTTCAGCCTTATGATATTAACCCCATAGTCTCCAGTCTCAATGTTTGAGGAGGCAAGGAGGGAGGCTAAGTGGCTCTCTCACTAAGTAGAATCTCTTCAGCCACAGAGTTGGAATCTAGCTGTGATTTTGGTTTGTCTGCTGCCAAATCAAGTGCTCATTTCCTAACATGTATTCACGAGGTCACCTTGTGTCACAGGGTACAAGTCAGGCTTTTGAGGTACACGAAACTTACTTTTTGACAGAAGTCAGTAGCAAATTTGATTTTGTCTTTGAGTTGCAATGAAGAAACAAAACAAAAGATAGTATAACGGGGCTGGGAAGGTGGGTAGATACTTTGAACTGCTCAGAGAAGTGTTCTGAGGAGGTGACATTTCAAGTTAACCTATAACCTGAGTGGAAAATAAAAGCCAGGCGTGGATGGTAGAAGAGTCCCAAGGTGGAGTGAGCATGGCACATTTCAGCATTAGAAAGACCAGCAGAACTAGATGTTGCGCATAGACAGAGAAAGAGGTGAACTTGAAGAATCAAGAGGATTTGTGATTTATAGTGGGAATGAGGACATTATTCTAACTGAATTAGGAATACTGATTTACCTTCATTGTGGCTCGTCTGCTGGTGATTACTCTTAGGGAACTAGAAGCCAGAGTTGAAATGAGCATTCCCCCCCCCCCACTTATTTTTTGGACAGGGTCTCTCTCAACATAGCCTTGGCTGTCCTTGAGACACACTACATAGACCAGGCTGAGATCTACAGAGATCCACCTGTCTCTGCCTCCCAATGCTGGGATTAAAGGTGTGTGTCATCACAACTAGCCAGCATCCCTCTTGAAGCTGTTGAACTCTCTTCTCAGACGCATTTGGATGGTGTGGATTCAAGATGGCTTTGGACTTGCTGATGAACTGGACATGGGAGAACAAGGGAGGGAAGGAATGAATTGACTTTTCAGGTGATCAGTACCCTGTGTTGTGGACCTTGGTTCCTAGGGTGTGTGTTGGCTGCTTCCCAGAGAAGGGATTGCCAGGAGCCATCAGAGTAGTGGGCCTCACAATCACACTGAATTCTGATCCTGCCCAGTCTGAGAACTTGTGTTTGTTCTTTCGGCTATGCTGCTCTGTTTTGTCTCCTGAGCTCTGTGTATTTATATTGATAGTCATATATTTTCACCTTGATTTATGAGACAGGGGTTCACATTGTAGCCCAGGCTTCTCTCAAACTCATGATAATCCTCCTCTCTGCTGTGCCTCTCTTTTTTCTTTCTTTCTTTCTTTCTTTCTTTCTTTCTTTCTTTCTTTCTTTCTTTCTTTCTTTCTTTCTTTCCTTCCTTCCTTCCTTCCTTCCTTCCTTCCTTCCTTCTTTCTTTCTCTTTTCTTTCTCTTTTCTTTTCTTAAAGACAGGATTTCTTTATGTAGCCCTGACTGTCCTGGAATTCACTTTGTAGATTTTAATCCCAACACTCAGGAGGCAGAGGCAGGCGGATCTCTGTGAGTTCGAGACCAGCCTGGTCTACAAGAGCTAGTTCCAGGACAGGCTCCAAAACCACAGAGAAACCCTGTCTCGAAAAACCCAAAAAAAAAAAAGATCCTGTTTGGATGACAGTGAAGATACTAACTCGGAGATGACAGAGGGAGTCAGGTGACTGGTACAAACAAAGGATTGGGGGACTCTGAATTAGAGAGAGAAAACCTTGGATATTTTTGTGGCACTCTCTGTTGAAGAATATTCTGAGAACAAGAGATCAGATTTGTCTTTTTAGACAGTCTTCTAATAGCCTGAGCTGAGTGATGTCAATCCTACCTCAGCCTCCTGAGTGCTGGCATTATAAGCATGTAGCGTTACACTCAGCTCCAATGTGGTATTGGGGACTGAACTTGGTATACAAGCTAGTGACACCCCTACTGCATGCATGTACATGTATATCTAGTACCTGAGGAGGTCAGAAGAGAACATTGGATCCCTTGGAACTGGAGTTACAGGGGTTTGTTAGCCACCATGTGGGTAGTAGGAATTGAACCTGGGTCTCCTGGAAGAATAGCTAGTGCTTTTAACTGCTAAGCCATCTCTCTGTCCAATATATACTACTTTTTGTTTATTTATTCGTGGACATACTTCTCTCTCTCTCTGAAACAGTGTTTCACTGTATGAACCAGACTGGCTCAAACTTGCAATATTCCTCCTGACTTAGCCTCCTAAGTACTGGGGTTGTAGATATAAGCCTGATGATAGACTTCTATGTTGTTATTATTGTTAGACAGATGGAGTCTCAACTATGCAGCTCTGGCTAGCCTAGAATTCATTATCTAGACTGGGCTGGCCTCAAACTCTCAGAGATCCTCTGCCCACTTTGTGCTGAGATTAAAGGCATGTGCCACCACACCTGGCTACAGACACATTTGATGTGGGAAGGTCATTGGTTAATTAATAAAGAAACTGCTTGGCTTCATAGGTTAGAACACAGGTGTGTGGAGTAAACAGAACAGAATTCTGGGAGGAAGAGGAAGTGAGCTAAGACACCATACTTCTGCTCTCCAGGGCAGACGCGATGAAGCAAGCCGCCAGGTCAGACATGCTGAATCTTTCCCGGTAAGACTGGTGTTACACAGATTATTAGAGATGGGTTGATCGGGATATGAGAATTAGCCAGTAAGGGCTAGAGCTAATGGGCCAAGCAGTGTTTAAAAGAATACAGTTTGTGTGTTGTTACTTTGGGGCATAAGCTAGCCAGGTGGCCGGGAGCTGGCTGACAGGAATGCATCCCGCAGCTCACACAACACACATTGTGTTTTTAAATTTTATTTTGTGTTTGTGCACATGCAGGGTGGAAATCAGAGACTGATGTCAAGTGTGTGCCTTTATTGCTCTCTACCATATTTTTTTGAGAAAGGGTATTTCTCTGAACCTAAAATTTGCTGATTTGGATAGACAAGCTGGCCGGTGAGCACCAGAGTTCTTGTTACCACTTCCCCAATACTATGATTATAGCTGTGTGGTGCCCTTGCCCAGCCTTTTTGTATGGGTTCTAGGAATCAAACACAACTCCTCATGTTTTGTGTGGCAGGCACCTTACCAAATGAACCATCTCCCTAGCTCTCAACAAACATTTTTAAGGGGACTTGGAAGTATTTTGTTATTTGGACATTGACTTTTCCATATACTGTAACATGATTCTCTTATGGAATCAGGTAGGAACTTTCTTACAGGGTGTGATAGTTTTAAAGAAAATGGCCTCCAAAAGGAGTAGCACTGTTAGGAGGTGTGGCCTTGCTGGAGGAAGTGTGTCACCATGAGGGAGGGCTTTGATGTCTCTTTCGCTCAAGCTTTGAAGTCTCTTTTGCTCAGTGTAACAGTCAGTTGATATAGGACTCTTAGCCATGCCTGCCTACATGCTGCCATGCTCCCCACCATGATGATAATGGACTGAACCTCTGAAACTGTAAGCGACTCACCTCAATTAAATGTTTTCCTTACAAGAGTTGCCATGGTCATGGTACATCTTCACAGTAATAATAATAATAATAAAAACTAAGACATAGGGTAAATCTAAAATATCATGTGAAATGACATGGGACTAGAAGCCTGAGGTCAGTGTGACCCTGGGTAGGGACTTCCTACTTGGTTCCTTTAGGTCATGATGTTCAGAGAGAAAAATGACTAAGATAGATTAGAGTCATGGTTACCACACTGAGTTTTCTTCCACAGATATAGTTTTTGAGTGTTACTGTCCTAGGAACAGATTACATCCAATAATAAAAAAATAAAAACTATTGAAAAACAAAACAAAAAGCCAGGTGGTGGTGGTACACGCCTTTAATTTCAGCACTCAGGAGACAGACAGATCTCTGAGTTTGAGGCCATCTTGGTTGACAGAGCGAGTTTCAGTATAACCAGGAGTACACAGAGAAACTCTTTCAAAAAACCAAACCAACCAACAACCAGCCAACCAAAAAGAAAGTAGGGGAGGAGAATTGCTCAGTGGTTGAACACTAGCTATGCTTCCAGAGGACCTAGCACCTACATGGCAGCTTACAACTGCCCATAACTCCAGTTCCAGGAGATCTGATACCGTCTTTTGGCCTCTTGAGGCACCTGCACACATATGGTGGTGTACAGACATAAAGAAGAAGTAGGACTGGAGAGATGGCTCAGTGGTTAAGAACACTAACAGCTCTGCCAAGAGACCTGGGTTTAATTCCCAGCATGACCTGGTAGCTCACAGCCTTCTGTTCCAGGAGATCTGGTACCCTTTCTGGTCTTCATAGGCATGAGGCATACACACACAGTGCAGGTACATACATGCAAGCAAAACACCTCTCCACATAAAATAAAATGAATTAAAAATTAAATAAATACATTTATAAAAATAAGAGGTAACTACTATGTGGAACAACATGCCTGATTTTTTTTTTTGTTTGTTTGTTTGTTTGTTTTTGAGACAAGGTTTCTCTGTAGCTTTGGAGCCTATCCTGGAACTAGCTCTTATAGACCAGGCTGGCCTCGAACTCACAGAGATCCACCTGCCTCTACCTCCCGAGTGCTGGGATTAAAAGCATGCACCACCACTGCCTGGTTCCAACATGCTTGAATTAAGAAACCTGCCAAATAAGGCGAGTTTAAGGGACTGGGTTTTAGCTCAATTGGTAGAGTGCTTATCCTGCCATTCATTAAGCCCATGGGTTCATGTAGTGGGAGCTGCGGTGGGCTGCATTCCAGCCGCCCCGGCTCCCGCATGGCTTCCCACCACCCAGCTAGCTTTCCCCGAAATAATTACACGGAAACTGTATTCTTTTAAATACTGCTTGGCCCATTATATCTAGCCTCTTCTTGGCTAATTTTCACGTATTAATTTAGCCCATTTCTGATAATCTGTGTAGCACCCCAAGGTGCGCTTACCGGGAAGATTCTAGCCTATGTCCATCCTGGGTCGGAGCTTCATCGCGTCTGCCCCTGAGAGGAGCTGCCCTGCATCTGAGCTCACTTCCTCTTCCTCCCAGCATTCTGTTCTGTTTACTCCACCCACCTAAAGGCTGGCCAATCAAATGGGCCAAGGCAGTTTCTTTATTAGCCAATGACCTTCCTCCATCATTTCCCCTTTTTCGTTTAAACAAAAAAAGGAAGGCTTTAACTTTAACATAGCAAAATTGCATATAACAAAACAGTTATAAAGCAAGAATTACAGTTACAATATTTACATCTATTTTATCTTTTATAATAACAATGGAAAACTATATCTATCTATTCTTCAACTCCATCAAAGACTCCAGAAGGATATATTATTACCTAAGTAAATGAGAAGTAAGCAACTTACAAAACTCTAGAAATCACAGAGACATCTTGCTGCCTGGACAGTCACCCAAAGTTCCTCTGTACCGTTGGGGCATCCATCTTCGGCCTAAAGGCCCATAGTATCCAGAGACATTTCCATGAAGCAGGAAATTTCAAAGGCAGTTCAGTCACTATCTTCTGTGTCCTGCAAAATGTATTGCAGACTCTTTCATGAATCAGGAACCCCGAAAGATCATCTCACCTTTAGGCAAGTTCAGCAGTCCTCTCTCTGTGGGTTCTCTGTGTCCAATTTATGCAGCAGTCCAGGCAAGAGCAGTTTCTTGCCCAAATGGCTAACCAACTCCATAAGGAACCTCTTCAATGCCCATCTTCCTCTTGAAGTAGATTGGTGCTGCCAGGAGCAGACATGTCTCATTGTCATGAAAAACCCTAAGTTATTAAAACAATAATGCCATATTCTGTAGTCTTTGAAAGATATGAAGAATGTCTATCTAAAATATATCTATGTGCATCTAGAAAATCTAACATGACTATAAACTTGATTATTATTAATGATTATCCATTAACAACCTATATACATTACATTTTAAGTGAACTACACAATCACAATACCTTAATCAAGATCAGAAATACATATACATATAACAAAATTAACCTTAAATCTCTATCAATAAAGCAAAATCTATACTAATGCAAATTATTCATACCTCTATCATATCCCCCTTTAAATGTAAAAGAACATTTATAAACAATATTTGGGAATATAGACGGAGTTATTTCTCTCCAAACTGCTTCCTGCTGAATGGGGGTGCTGTTATTTAGGTCTTTCATGGTATAACCTGTGTGCTAGATTCATCTCAGTCAGCAGTTGAGTGCAGTGGTTTTTTGAAGGTGTTCACAGCAACCTTTCAGGAGGGCGTGGTCTATCATACCGTATTGGGATAGAAACAATCCGCAGGGTGTCATCGTCTGTGAAAACAAAAGAAGAAACTCTTTTCCAAAGTATCATATCCTTAGATCCAAATTCTGAAGTCAAGGTATTTTCAAAATATCTATGTTGGATTAGTTCAGTAGCATTTATAAACAAATATCTTTTAGCAGCTGTTGCTCCTTCCTCAGCATTCAAACAATTCAAACAGAGCATAATAGCATACAGTATCAAAATTCTCTGTGTATTTTCCATCTTTGTGCGCTTTATTTTAACCTCTATTTTGTTTATTTTTACTTTTAGTTTTTGCTCTTTGAGACAGGTTTTCTGTATATCTTTGTCCTGGAATAACTCTGTAGACCAGGCTGTCCTTGAACTCTCAGAGATCCAACTGTCTCTGCCTCCCAGGCATTGGGATTAAAGGTGTGTATGGGATTAAAGGCATGTGCTACCACACCTTGAAGTCACAGAGGTCAATCTCCCTCTGCCTCCCAAATGTTGGGATTTAAGGTGTGTACTACCACACCCAACTACTCTTTCTTCCTTTTCTTTTTTTTTTTTGTTTTTTATTTTTTTACTTTAAGAAATTTAACTTTTAGCCTGCATATATTTTTAACACACTGTAAATCATTTAAAGGTTTTTTTTTGGTTTTGTTTTGTTTTTGAATCTCTCTTTACTGTATCTCTCTCTCTTTCTGACCACATGAGCCTTTAAATTACTAGGCAATATGGGTAGGATTAAAGCTGTGGCTTTGCCAGCTAGATCCAGCCCATTCCTTAGCTTTCCAGCCTCATGGCGGCTGTAGCCATGTTTATCACCACAACTCTGTGGCGTTTCAAGGTCCCTGCCAACAAGCAAGCTGCAGCATTATGTCCACAGACAACACTCAAGTCCTCTCTCTGTAGTCGGCCCTCCTGCCTCAAACAGTCAGAGTTTGCCCTGGCTAGAAGGCCCAGAAAGCTGGCATTTTTAAACGGCACAGTTTTTTTTTCCTGCTACGGCTGAAAACCGAAAAGCATGCCTTCAGCTTTTCACCAACACTGTTTTAAGTGTTTCGTGGCAGGACCTCTTAAAAGAGCTGAGGGTTTTGCAGCTAAAGCTGAGTCAGGAAGCCTCTCTTAGATGAGAGTGCTTGCTTGCCTCTAGCAAGCAGAGCAGACCTAAGAAATTGCTGCTACCAAGAAAGCATGCTTTACTCTATTCTTTCCCAAGCTTTCTCAGGCTTTCTGTAGATTCAGTGCCCCATGTCTGGGCGCCATTCTGTAGTGGGAGCTGCAGTGGGCTGTGTTCTGGCCGCCCCTCCCGCATGGCTTCCCGCCACCCAGCTAGCTTTCCCCGAAATAATTACACGGAAACTGTATTCTTTTAAATACTGCTTGGCCCATTATATCTAGCCTCTTCTTGGCTAATTCTCACGTATTAATTTAGCCCATTTCTAATAATCTGTGTAGCACCCCAACGTGCGCCTACCGGGAAGATTCTAGCCTATGTCCATCCTGGGTCGGAGCTTCATTGTGTCTGCCCCTGAGAGGAGCTGCCCTGCATCTGAGCTCACTTCCTCTTCCTCCCAGCATTCTGTTCTGTTTACTCCACCCACCTAAAGGCTGGCCAATCAAATGGGCCAAGGCAGTTTCTTTATTAGCCAATGACCTTCCTCCATCAGGTTCACTCTCCTGATGTGTACGCTGGACATGGGGCAAGTGTCTAATCCTAGTGCTCAGGGAATGGAGGCAGAAGGATCCGAAGTTTAAGGCCATCCTTGACTACATAGCAAGTTTGGGATCAGCCTGGGATCATGAGAACCTGCCTTAAAAAAAAAAAAAGCAGCCGGGCGGTGGTGGCGCACGCCTTTAATCCCAGCACTCGGGAGGCAGAGGTAGGCGGATCTCTGTGAGTTCGAGACCAGCCTGGTCTACAAGAGCTAGTTCCAGGACAGGCTCCAAAACCACAGAGAAACCCTGTCTCGAAAAACCAAAAAAAAAAAAAAAAAAAAAAAAGCTTTAAGTATTTGACACAAAATAACGCCATAACTCAGAAGAGTATCCAATTCCATTTACATGAAGTTCTAAATGGGCTAAAGGAGATCAGTACTTGTGAATCAGGTGTGATAGCACGGGCCTATAATGCGTGTACTCTGGAGGATCCTAAACCACGTAGAATGTTCAGGGCAGCCTGTGCTACATGAAGCCCTCACAAAGTGAAAGAAAAAACTGGTACTTACTTCTGAAGTACTAGAGCAGAAGCCCACTGGGAATAGACGTAAGAGGTGTTCTGGAGGATGCTGATTTTTTAGCTTATTTGTTATCATTTTCATTGTTGTCCACCTTTATTTTTTTTATTTTGTGGTTGTGCACATGCACTCCCACCCGTGTGCACGCATGTGCATATTGTAGGTCACATGTGAGGTCAGAGGAAGACTTTATGGAGTCAGTTTTTTCTTTCCAGAAATTGAATTTAAGTCATAGGTCTGCATGGCAAGTGCCTTTACCGTTGGAGTCCCTCTAGCTATCTTGTTTTTGTTTTTGAGACTGGGTATCAACTTTAAGCCCAGGTTGATCTAGAACTCACTCTGTAACCCAGGCTAGCCTCAAACTCAGAGTGAAACTTCTACCTCAGCCCTCCAAGTGCGTTGATTTACTTTGTCTTTGTGGTGCTAGGATAAAACCCAGGGCCTCATTAGCACTGCACCACTAAGCTATATCCCTAGCCCTCTTTTGTTGTTTTGAGACAGGATCTCACATTGAACTCATGAGCATCCTCCTGCCTTACAGGTGCTGCGATATGCTTGGCCATTAAGAAAGAAAAAGAAAACAATTCAGATATTTCTGCATATCTAATATTATCTATATGAAATCTTATTTGGAACGTGCAGGACTAGATGTCCTCAGTATGTCAGTAACCAGAAATCCCATTATTCTGTTTTTTGTATATGCGGTAAGTACAGAAATAGTTGGGAAGTGACCTTGTCTGAGGCTTCCCCTAAAACAGAGACATGGGAATTGATTTCTGCGTCTTGCACAGGAGCTTGCCAAATTACTGTCTGCAAAAATTATCCCTTTATGACTTTTCTCTTAATATTGTTAATCTGGGTCAGAAGTTACAAACTTGAATGGCAGCAAGGGCCAGGACATAAAACAGGCGTTTCTGAGACAAGAAGCCCTCTGGTATTTTTCTTGCCCTCTTTTGGAAGTCTTAGTTACAGGGAAATATTTATTAGGGAAATATGTAAGCCGCAGTGGACTCGGCCTCAGTGACGAGACGGCAGCAGAAGGTGGTGGGGACGGCTATGATCTAGAGTCTTGGCCTGGGAGTATGAGCTCAGTGTGACATCTGGCATATCTGAAGAGTTGGAAGAATAAATCTGGATTTTTTTTCCTTTCAATATTGTGCTATGTCACTGGACTACCTGTAGGGTAATCTGAACCCTGTAGGATTCCCCGACCCAGAAATCTAGACTTTTATGAGGACTCTACTTTTAACTTTTGATTTTGTTTGTAATTTAGGGTTTAAGCTTAGTTATTAGATATTAGGCACTTGGGGCTGGGGGAGACTGAATTTAACCTAGATTGAATCTAGGTTAGACCTAACTGATAAGGATAGTGTGTTGTTTGCTGCCATTTGGCTTTGGCCCAAGGGCCATTCTAGAGGGGTCCTTACTGTTTTATGTACCTTCTTGTTCTGTTTGAAGTCACAAGGTCATAATCTCCTGATAATAAATCTGAGACTGTCTAGTGAACCCCAAAGATATGCACGCTTCTTAAAGACCATTATTACACTGTGTTAGGAGGTGCTGAAGCCCTAAAGATGGAAGGTTCAGCCCTTTTTATCAAATTCTTGGGTTCTAGATTGATTTTGGTTTTACATTGTCACTCAGTCTTATTGCCATCAGTGACTAGAGTGGGGTGGTCAGATTTGGATTGCCTTTGTCACAGCTGAAACAGCTATAACTTATAAGTTAGGCTGTATTGGTGTCCTGCTTAGTTCTCAACCCACATATTTTATTATTGTACATGTGCTGGTCGTGTGTGTGTGACTGCCTGTCTGTCTGTCTAGGCACTTATGTTTGGGGTGGCTTATACCGCAGTGGTACACCCTCTCAGAGTCCCGACAGGTCCCTCAACATGTATCTGACTGACTACACTGCACTGTTCGCTTGTGCAGCTCACCTGGGGTAAGCTCCTTAGGCTTTCCAGCTGTTTTCTTTTTTTCATCTCTTTGATCTGCTTTATAATGATGTTGGCAGATAGCTTTATGATTTATAAGTGCCATTACTTCTGAGAAGATGAAAGTAGAATCTTTTCACCAGAGAGGTAGTGCTTTCTCTGCTGAGACATGTTTGCTGAGTGCTGGGTAGTTTTTCTCAGCTTAGACGCTTACTTTGGAGTTCGACTCCATTTTTAGGTCTCTTTCTAGACTTAACTCATCATCATTTCTGTGTCCATAGTATTCCATTTTTTATTTTTATTTTTAGTGAGACAAAGTCTTAACATTGTAGCTCTGAAACTCACTGTGTGGTTTATGTCTGTCTTAAACTTGTGCCAATCCTCCTGCCTCATCCTCCTCTTTAAGATTTTTAGGTGTGGCCGGGCGGTGGTGGCGCACGCCTTTAATCCCAGCACTTGGGAGGCAGAGGCAGGCGGATCTCTGTGAGTTCAAGACCAGCCTGGTCTACAAGAGCTAGTTCCAGGACAGGCTCCAAAACCACAGAGAAACCCTGTCTCGAAAAACCAAAAAAAAAAAAAGATTTTTAGGTGTGATCTGTCAATCCAACCATTATAATTTTTGAAAATTTTAACTTTAAGAGATGGCTCAGTGGATAAATATGCTTGCTGCCAAGGCTGATGAGCTGAGTTTTATTCCTGGGACCTACATGGTGGGAGAACGAATTCCCAGGTTGTCTTCTGATGCTTGCTGTGGCATGTAAGTGAGTAGATAAAATGAATAGACGAAAAAATTTTAAAAACCTACCTTTTTCTTTTAAACTCCACTTTTATTTTACTATAGAAAATTTAGAAACTATGGCTGTAGATAAAAGGAAAGCTGAGAATCGGTACCCTCTCGGCTCCCCGGTAGTTATCCTTCTCCACCTTGTTTTTAAATTGTTTTTGGCGTGCTGAGTGTGAACTCTTTTTCCTCTTAGCAGCTGCTGAATACCTCCCCAAGTCCCCAAATGCTCATCAGCAGTGTTTTCAGTGGCTCGGTAGGATCTCATTGTGGGATGTGTTATTATTTATTTAATCTCTCTGTTGACCCTCGGGAATATTTTCATGATAATTTTTTTGTAGAGCCCCGGGCCCCTGCTGATTTGTTTAATTTTGGTTTCTGAGAAAGGATATCACGTAGCCCAGGCTGGCCTTGAACTTACTATGTAGCCAAGTATGACCTTGATCCTTCTGCCTCTTTCTCCTTAATGCCAGAATTATGAGCTATGTCCTATTCTGTTCATTCCTGTCACATATTCCGAATTGGCTCCATTCTCTGAAATGTCCCTCTGCCTCCCCTTCCTTACTGATAGGACCCTTTACCCTGAGAACATTTTGGCAGTATCCTGTATCACTACACTAGGCACCCTTACCTTGTCACCTGACCCTATACTCATTTGGGCAGGCACGGGGGGGGGGGGGTTGGTGGTTTCAGTTGCACAGCTGAACAGTGCCTCTTCTGTGCCCTAGGTTGCTTATTTGAAAGCTTCTCGTCTTTTCTTTCTTTCTTTTTTTTTTTTCAAGACAGGGTTTCTTTGTAGCTTTGGAGCCTGTCCTGGAACTCGCTCTTGTAAACCAGGCTGGCCTCGAACTCACAGAGATCCTTCTGCCTCTGCCTCCCGAGTGCTGGAATTAGAGGTGTGGGCCACCACCGCCCGGCTCGTGTTTTCATGTATGTCTCTGTAGTTGGCAGAGGGGTTGGGGACAGTGACTGTCAGCAGCTTTCATGTCCCTGTTGTGACTTGACGGCTGACAGACCCCAGAGACACTGGAAGTAATATCTTTGGCTCTGAGTATTATCCATTGACCTTTTATTGGTCTAGAGGCAGGGAGTAGGGCAAGGGCTTGATGAAGAGTGCAGTCATACAGAGGCTGCACTCTGGCTGATTCAGGAAAGGAAGAGCTGACTGAATTCTGAAACACTCTTTAAACACTTTGTCAGGAGTAGTCCTGACTGGTCTCCAGCTTTGTCAGCCACCTTTTTTTTTTTCTTTTTTTCCTCTTTTTGGTTTTTCGAGACAGGGTTTCACTGTAGCTTTGGAGCCTGTCCTGGAACTAACTGTTGTAAACTAGGGTGGCCTCGAACTTGCAGAGATCTGCCAGCCTCTGCCTCCCAAGTGCTGGAATTAAAGGTGTGCGCCACCACTGCCTGGCTTTTGTCAGCCATCTTTAGAGCTGCTTAAGGAGTTTCTACCCACAGCACTCTGAGGGACATGCTGAACAGAAGGCCTGCTGAGCAGACTTCGGTTGTCTGGCTTGCCCTGAATTGAGGTGGGGACTAGGGGAAAGGAGCGGAGCCCAGGTGTTCATGTTCTGCTGTTCTTCTGACTTCTTGCTGAGGGCTCAGTGATTGCTCTCTTAGAGTGGCTCTTGTCTACTGGACATGCTCCTGTTACCTTTTAATTTTGAGTGTGTGTGTTGTTTGTGATGCTAATGGTCAAATCTAGGGCTTCATACATGCCAAGGGCACAATCTACCCCTGAGCTCTATCCCCAGTGCCCACTGTTGAAATCCAGTACTGCACACTTTTAACCCCAGCACTCTGGAGGCAGACAGATCTCTGGGAGTTCAAGGCCAGCCTGGTCTATACAGCAAGCTCCAGGCCAGTCAAAGACTACAGAGTGAAAAAGAAAGAAAAAGGGGAGGTGGGGAGGCAAACCCTGATAGGAAGCTATGCAACAGGAAAATCTGCCTTCACTAAAGCAAAGAACACACTTATCAAGTCAGCTGTATGTTGTCCTTGATGTTGTCCTTGCACAGTCTGAGTGCAGACAGGCAGGTGGGGCTTACCTGTGCAATGCACAGCCTCCTCCAGCTACCAGAGACCTGTAGATTGCAATGGAGCAGGTGTGGCCCATGTATGGCCACCTGCATTTTCCTAGATTAGTCTGTGCTTATCTTTGTTGTGCCCGCTGCTGGCTCCTTTGGTACTCTAGGTGTATGTGAAGTACAATCTCATTGGTAGAGAGAGAACACAGGGAGCAGCACAGGGTGTGGTGTGAGAAATACTATAATCTGCTTCCTGACTCCAGGGGGAATGTTCTTCTGTTTCGTGTCTTAACAAATCCCAAGGCAGAGCTTTTAGGGCCTTATAGTGATGAGAGCAGCACCCCAAACTGAGAGCCCACATCAAGATCTTGACTGTGCTTCCCTCCCAAGTGCTCCTAACATAGGTGGCAGCACTGTGGAGACTATAATGTTTCAGACTTTTGTTCCTCTTGGCTAAGATTATCGGCAAGTCAGATTTAAACAGTCCTGGGAGCCTGAGAAGGGCTTCTGAGGTAGAAGATAGAGCATAACAGCTGGCTGTGGTGATGTGTCATCTGCAAAGGGCAGCTGGATGCTCCTCCTGTGGGTTGCTAATGGTGGTTTATATGCATAATTTGTTTTCCTCTTTTTTAGCATGATGTCTCAAAGTCACGGGGGACTAGAGGCTAGAAATTAGGAGGGGAGGGCAGGTTTTTCAACCAGCTCTTGTTGGCTGTTGCAATCTCCTGACAAAGCCACCATTGTTTTGAATCAAGTGCCAGTTGGTTTGGTTTGAATCGCTCTGTTGCCCTGAAACTAGCTTCTTTTTTTCTACCTCCACCACTGCTCTTCTTGGGGGAGGCCTGGAGGAAGGAGGACTACCAGTCCCATATGGGGAGCACCATTTCCTTTGCCCTCTTAGAGCAGACAGCTGTGGCTGGTCCCATGGTCATCCCAGTCCTGTCCTGCACCTTGGCTGGGCTGGGCAGTAGCCCAGGCTGCTTATTAATGCCCCCGAAACATCAAGTTTCCAGGAATCATGCTGCCTGATGGTGGCCTTGGCCTTACTTGGCACTGGCCTGCTTCATGCAAGGACCACTTGCTCTGGCACAGTTGGTGCCACTGCCACCACTGACCTCCCAACCAGCTTTTTGGCCTGATGCCTGTCCCTATCTTGTGTACATGCTACAGAGATAACCAACAAAAGCCAGGAATTCCTCTGGCTGAACTCCCAAAAGGCAAAGAGTGAACCTTAGAGCCTCATTTGGCCCCTGCGCTAACTTGAGAGTGCATTTTCTCACTGCCACTCCTCAGTGCAGTTTCATATCTCAGATCTGACTCCCAGCCCCAGAGGAGGAGAACATCAAGAACTCTACTGGGTGGAGGTGGCCTCCTAGGGCAGTATTGGTAGTGACCAGGTTGAGATGTTCTTGGTATGTTAGAATTAATTGCTCTTCAAATGCAGTATGGTTACACACTGACTTCTGAACAGCTAAGAAGGAAAAAGTGCATTGTGGTAAAAAATTGTATCAACTACTTTTGTCTCGACCAAATTAAAAGTTTTTTTTAAGGCTCCCCAAATCCCCAAAAGTGGGCGTAGAGTACATGACAGCAGAGCTAGATGTAAGGGGATGTAAAGGACTTTCTCCACAAGCCTACCTGTTATTCAGAGACAGTTTTCAGAATCATTTTCATACTTTGACTTGAGGGACATGGGAAAATCTTTTTTTTTTTTTTTTTTTTTTTTTTTTTTGGTTTTTCGAGACAGGGTTTCTCTGTGGCTTTGGAGCCTGTCCTGGAACTAGCTCTGTAGACCAGGCTGGTCTCGAACTCACAGAGATCCGCCTGCCTCTGCCTCCCAAGTGCTGGGAGGGAAAATCTTAAAGATAGATTACAACCTAGGTGTGTTGGAACATGCCGTAGGCCCCAGCTGGTAGGGGAGGTCGTGGCAGGAGTCCGAGGCTTAGTAGCTCAGGAGTTTGAGGCCATAGCTCATCTCCATCTTAAAATAAAGAAGTTGCCAGATAGTGGTGGTACACACCTTTAATCCCAGTACTCAGAAGACAGAGGCAGGCTGATCTCTGACGGATCATGGCTACTCAGATAAACAACAACAAATAAAAATAAAGATAAGAATAAAGAAGTTAGACAATGCTCAGTGGGGTGACTCATCTATAATCCCAGGATTTGAGAGATAGAAGGAGAATCAGGAATTCAAAGTCATCTTCCACTACATAGCAAGTTTGAGGCTGGCCTGGGATACATGAAATTTTGTCTCAAAACAGCTGCCACTAAGAAAAAAAGGTTTTTCTTAGGTCAGTGCTTTGACTTTGTGGAATTAAAACTGGGTTATTATTAAAATATGTTTACAAGGACCAGAAAGATGGCTCAGTGGGTAAGAGTGCTTGTCCCATGTCTTAGTCACTGTTCTGTTGCTGTGAGGGTAATGCTAACCATGGCAGCTCTTAGAAAGGAAGGCATTTGAGGGTGTGCTAACAGTTTCAGAGGCCTAGTCCATTGTCATCACAGCACAGAGCATGATGGCAGGCAGGTGCTGGAGAAGTAGCTGATCTGTAGGCAGGGGCAGGGGTCATCACTGGAGGTTCTGACTTGGGCTTTTGAAACCCCCAAAAAGGCCACACCTCCTAACCTTCCTAAATAGTCCACCAACTAGGGACCAAGCATTCAAACGTAAGAGCCTATGGAAAGGCATTCTCTTTAAACCACAGCCAGTTTTAGATTAGTGTTGTTTATTCCTTTTCTTTTTTTAAAAAAGATTTATTTATTTATTATGTATATAGTGTTCTGTCTGCATGTATCCTTGCATGCCAGAAGAGGGGACCAGATCTTATTACAGATGGTTGTGAGCTGCCATGTGGTTGCTGGGAATTGAATTCAGGTCCTCTGGAAGAGCAGTCAGTGCTCTTAACCACTGAGCCATCTCTCCAGCCCTGTGTTTTATTTCTTTAATTAAAATTATCCCTTTTTGTTTGTTTTTCATTTTTGAATTTGGTTCTCACAAACCCAGGACCACTTCAAATTCTTTGGTCCTTTTCCTCCATTTCCCCAATTTTGGGGTTACAGACATGCCTGGTGTACTTTAAAAAAAAAAAAAAAGATTTATTTATTTATTTTATTTATTTTATGTATACAACATTCTGCCTCCATATATGCCTACATGCCAGAAGAGGGCGACAGATCTCATTACAGATGGTTGTGAGCCACCATGTGTTGCTGGGAATTGAACTCAGGACCTTTGGAAGAGCAGCCAGCGCTCTTAACCTCTGAGCCATCTCTCCAGCCCCTCCTGGTGCACTTTTAAGTTTATTTTTACTTTACTGTTTTTGAGACACGGTCTCACGATGTTTTCCTTTGGCTGACCTGGAACTCACTATTTAAAACCAGTCTGGTCTCAAACTCACAGAGATCCTCCTGACTCTGCCACTATGCCTGACTAATTTTGCTTTTTGAGGCAGGGTCTCATATATCCCAGGCTGATCTTGAACTTAACTGTGAGACTGAAGATGATTTTGAATTTATGGCCTTCCTGTCTCTGCCTGCCAAGTGCTGGGATTATAGGTGTTTACCACCATGCCTGGGATGGGGGTGGGGGTCAAACTTAGAACTCCATGCATGTTAGACCAGTACTCTACTGTTTGAGCTACACTCCAACCCACAATGAAACGTTTTGAACCATTTGTAATGAGACATGGAAATCTCTCATGCACAATAATCTTCACTGCTTTCTTCAACATTGAGTATAGTATAATTTATTTCTGAAAACCAGTTTATTATTTTTGTGTATGTACCAGTGCATGCCACAGTGTGTGTATGGGGGGAGGGGTGCGAGCACCTTCATCCGCTGCACCATTTCAACAGTCTTACAAGTTATTTTTTTTTATTTTTTTTTTTTTTTGGTTTTTCGAGACAGGGTTTCTCTGTGGTTCTGGAGCCTGTCCTGGAACTAGCTCTTGTAGACCAGGCTGGTCTCGAACTCACAGAGATCCGCCTGCCTCTGCCTCCCAAGTGCTGGGATTAAAGGCGACAAGTTATTATTTTAAAATGTTGTGGTGCTGAAAATAGAGCCCAGTATCTCACACATGCTAGGCAGGTACTCTTCCCACTGGGCTACACCCCTCAGCCTCTGTGTTTTGTTTTTCTGAGACAGGATCTAATGTAGCTGAGAATTATCTTTTTGGTCCTCCCTCCCCCAGAGGTTTTCTCTGTGTACTTTGTAGACCAGGCTGGTCTTGAACTCACAGAGCTCTGCCTGCCTCAAATGCTGGTATTAAAGTTATGTGCCACCACCACCTAACTGCTAAGGATTATCTTAACTGATTCTTCTTCTACCTTCCAGGTGCTAGAATTATGGGTGTTTTCCTAGTAAAACTGAGTATTTAGAAACATATTTATGAATATTCTTTCCTGTATTATTTTTTTCTTGTCTGTGAGTGGGAAGTATATTTGTGTGTCCATGTTTATATATCCACACCCATGTGTGGAAACATGGGGTTGACATGGGTGCCTCTCAATTGCTCTATACCTTATTTTTTATTAAAATTTAAATGTAATTATTATAACATGTGTTCATGTGATTTGTGTTTGTGAGCAGAGGCGCACATGTGCAGGTGAGAAAGCCCCTTGTGAGAGTTGGTTCTTCCACCCTGGGTTCCAGGGATCAAGTTCAGGTTGTCATGCTTGTGTGGTGAGTGCTTCTCACTATTGAGCCATGTCTCAGACCCTCTGTATTTTTTGAAACGGTCTCTCATTGAACCTAGAGGTCACTGGTTGAGTGAGCTCTGCTCCTGAGCTGGGATTTTAGGCATGTACCATCACAATGGTGATTTTATGTGGGTATTGGGCATCCAAACTTACGTCTTCATGTATGTGTGGCCAGTACTTTATAATGGAGCTGTCTCCCCAGCCCCTTAGTAGCATAATTTCTAATAATTTCCACTGTTAAGATGTATGTGCTTCTATGTGCAGTGCTCCTGGACTCTTCAGGAGTTGGGGTTTTACACATGTCGTCAAACGTAAGTGGCCACTCTACCCTAAGTCACATCCCAGCGCCTGGCTTTCAGATGCCTGTCTCTCCACTGCAGTGAGTTCTCAGCTTTCTCTCTGTCTAGTTATTCTTATTCTGTTGGTTTGCACAACTTGTTAAGCTGAATGTAAAATAGGGCTAATTAACTTAGAAGGACTTAGAAACTCTGAGTCAAGTGTACAAACCTTGATTACTATCTTGAATTACTTCGATTTATTTGTGTGGAGATGGCTGGGAGATAATATTTTTTTTCTGTAATAATTTAAAGACGCTACTATCCGGTCACATCACCAGACAATGTCTGTATGATAGACATGCTCAAAACAACAAAACCACACACATGGGAAAGGGCAGTAAAAGGTACCCTGCAAGAGGACCACCTGTCTGATGTTTTCTTGCCACAGGAGCTAGGATAGTGCTGGTGTTGGGGGTACATTGCTAGGAAACCCTCACCTTCAGATCCTGTCAAAGAGCTGTGAAGCTTTGTCACCCTGTTGCTTTTCTTCTTTGGTGGTATGGAAATGCTTCGATAAACAAGAAAGACGTCCTGTGATCATTCCTTTTCTGCGTTGGCTACAGTGGCTCAAATGCCTTTTAATTGTCTTAACAGTTCCGCAGGTCACAAGTAGTGTCACCTGAGTGAATAATCCTTGCTCTGAGACACTAGTGTGTTCCAGATGGAACAGCCTGCTTGCTCTAACCATTGACATCTGTGAAATCTGGCTCTCACAATCTCAATTAAAGCGAAATTCAAAAAGGTTACCTGTGTGCCCAGATCCTAGAGCTGCCTGAAGCCCCTCCCTCTATCCTCTGGCCACAGATATCAGCTTGTTGCTGAAATGTCTTCAGATTAGAAAAACTGCTTCTTGATGCTTCTTAGGAGGTACTCTGTGTTTCCATGAGTGAAGGCTGTCCTGACTGCGGTTCTGCTGATAGGTGAGGTGGGTTTTCAGGACAGGCTCAGTGGACTAGATCAGGTCCCTGTCAGGTTTGGGATTGTGATTTTTTTTTTTTTTTTTTTTTTTTTGGTTTTTCGAGACAGGGTTTCTCTGTGGTTTTGGAGCCTGTCCTGGAACTAGCTCTGTAGACCAGGCTGGTCTCGAACTCACAGAGATCCGCCTGCCTCTGCCTCCCGAGTGCTGGGATTAAAGGCGTCCGCTACCACCGCCCAGCTGGGATTGTGATTTTTGAGTTGTCAGATAAGCTTTTCTGTAGAGTGAGGGAGAGCTATTGCCCTTAAGCCAAATAGCTACAGAAACCTCAGCCATAAGCTTCACTTAAAGTTAGACTTAATGGCTTATGCCAGTATTCTCAGACCCTGAAAGGCAGAGGCAAGAGGATCACTGTAAGTTTGATACCAACCTGGTCTCTACACAACAAATTTTAGTTTAGCCACGCCTGCATACTGCATACCGAGACCCTGTCTTATCTAAGTGAGCAGATGAGGAGATGGCTTAGTTGGTGACATGCTTTGTGGACAATCATGAGAATGTGACTTCATACCCACAGGACTCACATAAAAATCACTGCCTTCCCAGTGCAGAGACAGGAGGCCAGAATTCTATGGCCAGCCAGTCTAGCTGAATTGATGAACTCCAGGTTCAGTGAGATACCATCTCCAAAAATAAACGTTTCTTATGTGTTTGCATTAGCTATTAAGGTGGGAAATACCTATCATGGTTAATACTATCCATAGGGCTCAGGTTATAATTGGGATATGATGATTATACTGGACCTCAGCTTACCTCCTAACTGCTGTTTAGGATTTGTTGAAAAGGAAGAAGTTTAGAATGGCAGCCAATTCTTAGAAGCATATGGAAGGGAAGCCATCTGTAACATGCTATAGAGGACTGATTTGGTGGGGGGAGGTGACATTTTAAGACAGTTGCATATAGCCCAGGATGGCCTTGAACACCTCATCCTCCTGCCTCTACCTCCCAAGACCTGGGATTACACGTTTGTGCCACTATGCCTGACTAGTAAGGACAGATTTTATTGGAATTTTGGATTGTATGAAGAAGGCAGTATGAGGAGGTTGTTATGGTTGTTTGCTTTGCTGAACTGCTCTCCTCAGAGATAGTCAAAGACTGTGGTTAGGGTGTTATTTTTTATTTAATGTTAGCTGGTGGAATCTACCCAGCCACCCCTACTTTGGGCACATCTTGTTTGTGAGGTGTTTTTTGTTGTTTGTTTTTGAAGACTTCTTGCCATGTAACTTGGGCTGTCCTGCAACCTTCTAAGTAGACAATACTGGCCTTGAACTTGTGTCTTTGCCTCTGCTTTCTGAGTACTAAGATCACAGAGTATACCACCATGTTTGGCCTTTTTGTGTTTCTTTTTTTTTTTCTCCGAGATAGGGTTTCTCTGTAACTTTGGAGCCTGTCCTGGAACTAGCTCTTGTAGACCAGGCTGGTCTCAAACTCACAGAGATCCGCCTGTCTCTGCCTCCCAAGTGCTGGGATTAAAGATGTGCTCCACCACTGCCTGGCTTCTTTTGTGTTTCTTACATCTAGCATCTCTCTCTGGAGTGCACACTTCTAGACTCTTAAGGCTGGAAAGCAAATTGAATTCTTTCTTGTCTAAAATGAGAAAAGCCACTAGAAGGCTATTTATAGGTCTTGGCTACCTGGGGAGTGTTACTTAATCCTTGAGACTGATCAGTCAGCTTCAGATTTCCCTGACTGCTAAGTAGGTTATGGAACTGGCAGCCCTCTGAAATGACAAATGATGGCAAAGGTGTGTTAGCTTCATAGGAGCTCAAAAATATTTTGTATTTGTTGTGGTCCTCTAGAGGAACGGAACTTGCAGGTGAATAGTACTAAAATGGCTTACAGACTGTAGTCCAGCTAGTCCAACAATGGCTTTCTACCAGTGGGAGGTCCAAGAATTCAATAATGATTCAGTGCCCAGCTCATCTTCAGTATATGCCAAAATCATGAAGAAGTAGCCTCTAATGCCAGTGAAAGAATGGACTTGCCAGAGAGAGAGCAAGCTTCCTTCTTCCATGTCCTTTTACAGGCTGCCAGCAGAAGATGTGGCCCAGATTAATAGTTGGTCTTCCCACTTAGAATGATTTAATTAAGGGAAAACAAAACAAAATAAGAACAAAAAACCCTCACAGGCGTATCCAGCCACTTGGGTTTTAGTTAATTGCAAATATAGTTGAGTTGACAACCAAGAACAGCTGTCACAGTCTCCATACATGACTTCTGCTGTTATTTTCATAGCTACTTTCTAGAACCTTCTCTCTGCAGTATGCTCTGTCCTGGACTCACTGCCTCTGTGAGCCAGGTGTCTGGCACTGGGTAGAAGTCTGTCTTCCTTCCTTCCTTCCTTCCTTCCTTCCTTCCTTCCTTCCTTCCTTTCTAAATAAATCCTTTTTTAAAAAAAAAAAAGATTTTACTTATTATGTATACAGTGTTCTGTCTGCATGTACACCTGCAGGCCAGAAGAGGGCACCAGATCTCATAGATGGTTGTGAGCCACCGTGTGGCTGCTGGGACTTGAACTCAGGACCTCTAGAAGAGTAGTCAGTGCTCTTAGCCTCTGAGCCATCTCTCCAGCCCATGGGTAGAAGTTTTCATTCTTACCTAAAATCTTAACTTTTCCCACAGTGGAGAAGTCACTCACAGTACTGAATACATAGAACCAACCCACTTGTACCTGTTGTTCAACCTTACTGTTCCCAGGAGGGTGGAGGTTGCCTTATCTACGTGGGCTGTACTGAACACAATAAAATGGACAGTACTTCACTTTGACCAGGTGATTTTTGTTTTGTTGGTTTCACTTACTAACACTTTGTTTTTATATTTTATTTTAAAATAATTTGAAAGTAAGTGATCAGAAATGTCAAGTGCATACATGAAAAAGGTTTTAGAAAACCAAACATGTATATATAACCTGGAGAAGGAAGCAAAGCTGTCTAGGAGACAGAGGGGACTAACGAGGATGGAGAGGATGTGACAGCGGAGGGTCAGGTTGTGGGAGGAGCATGTTCAACGTACATTGTATGTGGACATGAAAGTATCCTTACAACGCTTGGTGCTGTGTACAATAAATATAACCCAGACAGGTGGCACTCACCTTTAATCCCAGCACTGGGGAGGTAGAGGCAGAAGGATCTCTGTGAGTTCGAGGCCAGCCTGGGCTACAGAGTGAGTTCCAGGATGACCAGGGTTACACAGAGAAACCCTGTCTGAAAAACAAAAACAAACAAAGAAAGTATAACCCAATTATAGCCAAATAACTTCAGATCCTCCCTTTCTCCCTTCTCCCTCCCTTTCCTACACACATGCTAAGCAGGTATTGTACCACTAAAGCTGTGTGAATTACTGTTGTTACAGTTTGTTGCTGGGGAAAGGATTCAGATTATTATCAGACAGTTGGGAAGCTGTGGTAGGAATTCCAGGCTAGTCATAATCAGTAGTAATGACCCTGTTCAAAGCAGAGTAGAACCCAGAGTCATCTAAGAACAGTTTTTCCTGGGACAGCATCACCACCACTGTTGACCTTTTACCTCCAGCCCCTCCAGCCATGTGACCAATACCTTCAGTTACTTGTTCCTCTGGAGTCTGGAACTGATTGATAGTCCTCGCTCCGCAGCCTCTATAGCAAGTCATCTATATAGTCTTGTGGCTGAAGCCTCAGGCAAACACAACCCTCACATCAACCAGATCATTCCAAGGGCCTGGAATTCACTACCCAAAAGCCCAATCTTCTTTATTACACAAGATTTTTATTTTTTAGCTGGATCTTGCTATGTCTCAGACTTTTCTAGAACTCACTATAGCCCAGGCTATCTTTGAATTTAGGTCGATCCTCCTGCCCAAGTACATTAGAGCTCTTTTACCATGTCTCACTTCTCTCTAAAATTTGAGCAGTGTTATTTCTAGGTGGTAAAGTTGTCCAGTTTCATGTGTCTTCCTTACAACATTCACTGTTGTTTGACACTTCATTCGATTAGTAGTCTAAAAAATTAACAAAATTGAAAAGTTTTTAAAAGAGATAAAAGTGAAACTAATCTGTGGCCCAGCAGGGTGGCTCCGTGGATGAAGGTGTCACCGCCCAAGCCTAGTGACCTCACACTCACTCCTGGAACTCACAGAACTGCAGGAGAGAACCGAGTCCAAGGTTCTTGACCTCTAGCATAATGCCATGCATACACACAATAATATTTTATTTAAAAAAAAATCAAAAAGAGCTGGGCAGTGGTGGCACTTACTTTTAATCCCAGCACTCAGGAGGCAGAGGCAGGAGGATCTCTGTGAGTCTGAGGCCAGCTTCAAACTCTCTGTGAGTTCCGGGACAGTCAGAGCTACACAGAGAAACCTGTCTAGAAAGACCAAAAAAGAAAAAAATGGGAAAAAATAAAATAAATAATAAGAGGGCTATCAAGATAGCAAGTGTAAAAACTGAACAAGTAAATCTCTGACTGGGGCAGGTGAGCAGGGAGGGAAGCAATAAAAGAAGTGGAACAGTTGATCTCCCTCCACAGATTGTAACATTTAAGACAGCTTTGAAAATAGAAGACAGTCAGAAACCAGGGAAGGGTGTGTAGCTCAATGGGACCAATTTTCCTACTGTGTATGAAGGCTTGGTTAAATTGCCAGCTCAGAATAAAAGAGGAGGGAAGGGGGAAGGAAAACTAGCTGGAACATTCACAGAAGCTTCACAAATGGTAATTGTTACTATAATTTTACAAATAGAAAAAAGACTAACATCTCAGTGGATGGTGGAAAACTGAACAAGACAGTAGGGCTGGCAGGATGACTCACACACACACAAACAAACGTGTTACTTCATCCTATTACAAAAAAGACAGAGGAGCTGGTCAGTGGTGGCACATGCCTTTAATTCCAACACTTAGGAGGCAGAGGCAGGTGGATCTCTGTTTGTTCGAGGACAGCCTGGTCTACAAGAGTGAGTTCTAGGACAGGCACCAAAGCTACCGAGAAACCCTGTGTAGTGGCATTTCAACTGTAGTTTAATAAAGACTGCCTGAAGATCTGAGAGTGAAACCGTCCCACTGGTCAGACCAGGTTATGGTAACACACACCTTTAATCCCAGTAGCCGCACTAGTTGCCATAGAAACTGGGCGCTGCATGCCTTTAATGATTGTAGTACACGCCTTTAATCCCAGTCCTAGAGAGGATTATAAAGTGGGAGGAAACAGCTCTCAGCACAGTCTCATTCTGAGATTCCTGGAGGCAGGATCGCCATCTCAGACGAGATCAAGATAAAAGCCCGTGACTGGCTGTTTTGTTTTTTGGATCTTCAGGTTCACCCCAATTTCTGACCCTGAGTTTTTATTAATCGTGCTTCAACCCTGCCTCAAAAAATAAAACAACAATAACAACAAAAGAACAAAAAAGAGGCTGGGCGGTGGTGGCGCACGCCTTTAATCCCAGCACTTGGGAGGCAGAGGCAGGCGGATCTCTGTGAGTTCGAGACCAACCTGGTCTACAAGAGCTAGTTCCAGGACTGGCTCCAAAACCACAGAGAAACCCTGTCTCGAAAAAACAAAAAAAAAAAAAAAAAAAAAAAAGAAAAGAAAAAAGATAGAGGGCCTGAAAAGGCTATAAATGAAACAGATACAGATACACAGCTAAATACACAAGTGGGTTTTTAAGATCTTTTAAATAACGTTATTTATTATGAGTATGGGGTGGAGTATGTGTTGTGCCGTGACAGAAGTCGAGGTCAGAGGACAGCTCTTCAGGATTCAGTTCTCTTCTACTATGTCAGTCCCAGAGATGAAACTCAGGTCCTTAGTGCCAGCAAACATCTTTATCTGCTGAGCCAGCTTTTACAAACCTCAAGGTGAGGTTTTTTGTTTTTTATTGTTTTGTTTTGAGACAGGGTCTTGCTATGTACCTGTATGGCTTGCTATTTGCTTTATGTGGCCTATGCTGGCCACAAACTCATAACCTTCCTGCTTGAACTCCTGGTGCTTGGTTTACAGGAACTCTCGCCTCACCCAGTCTTCCAGAGATTATTAAATTCTTTAACAAATGGTCCAAATTGAGCCCTCCCCTCAAAGACTGTTTCTGTCCAGAACCCAGAGTTCAAGGTTCAAATTTATTGGCACATAAACCTCCCTCAACCATCTTACTAGGAACTGAACCTAGAGACTTATACATGCTGAAGACATGCTCATTTGACTGTGACTTTAAGTGGTGCTGAGCTGTGAGTCTAATAAGGGCCAGAATGTAATGCCCCCAGAACCAGGAACAGTCCTTACACTGTGCCAAACCCAGATCCCCACACCTGCTTATGATCCACCTAGTGCTCCCACTCAGTGGATAGTCACCATTTTGTAGAAGGCGGGCGGGCAGCTCACGTGATTTCTTTAGAAATGGGTCACTGCTTTCTAGGCACAAACTCTACCACTGGCCATATTACCTGCTCCTCAAGCCACTCGGCTCTCTGCATTTGCTTAGGAGTGGTCTGAGTCCCGGGTAGTCTGTCTCCATGTGGATGTCAAGACTACGTGCCACTACAATGACAGGATGAAGAGACGTGAGATCATGCCATTACACGGGCACACGTTGTCTAATTTTTACTCAGGTTGCCATATTTTTGTGTTTATGGAAATGCTTATTTCCTGCTCTTTCTACTTAAGGACAGACATAAACCCTCATAAATATTTTGGTACATTTGAGCTTGTGTTCCAGCACACCTGTGTACTCTCACCCTTGAAGTAGGACAGGTCTGGATGAGGACCTAAGGCCTGTGTTCCTGCCCTGCTGCCTCAGTCCTCAAAGCCAACTTCTCCACAGCACTTGCTCTTCATTTTTAAAAGTAAGATTCCGAGTGGCCCCAAGGATGATGAGTTTGAGACACACAGGTTGGTTCTGAAAATCTCCCTGGCTTCTATGGGAGGTGCCTCTGCTGGGCAGGTATTGACAAGGTGCCAGGGGGATTCTTGCTTTGTACTCATGGTAACTTGTCCCTCTGTCCTGGCTCCTCAATGAGCCTTTGTCCCTCTGCAGCCTGTTAGTTTTGGCTCCAATAGCCTCTGGATCAAGCCCAGATCCAGGACAAGCCAACAGAAATGACTCTTTGAAGACAAAAAGTTGGAGTACTGGAGGAGAGACAGGTGGAACATTATCCCTCAACTCACTCCTTAGGCAGAGTTTAATAACCACATTTGCCCATCTGGGTTTGTGACAGAATTGACTCATTCACAAGTTTCTGTCTCTGTGTGTGGCTAAATGCCTTCTGTGATTAACTAGAAGGCCTATAAGGTAGACTGTGCCTGAACTTTTATCCTTGTTCTAAAAAAATAATGCATTCCTATGTTTTTTTTTTTTGTTTTTTTTTTTTTTTGGTTTTTCGAGACAGGGTTTCTCTGTGGCTTTGGAGTCTGTCCTGGAACTAGCTCTGTAGACCAGGCTGGTCTCGAACTCACAGAGATCCACCTGCCTCTGCTTCCCGAGTGCATTTTTTTAAAAAACAATTGTTTCTCATTTTACATACCAATCCCAGTTCCCACTCCCTCCCCTCCTCCCGTTTCTCCCACATCCCCCCTACCCCAGCCGCCCATCCACCACTCAGAGAGGATAAGGCTTCCCAAGAGGAGTCAACAAAGTCTGACACATCACTTTCAGGCAGGATTGAGGTCCTCCCCCATATATCTAGGCTGTGCAAGATATTCCTCCAAAAAAAAAAAAAAAAGGGCTCCAAAATGCCAATTCAAGCACTAGGGATAAATCCTGGTCCCTCTGCCAGTGGCCACACAGACTACCAAGCCACACAACTGTCACCCACATTCAGAGGGCTTAGTTTGGTCCTATGCAGGTTCCCCTGCTATCAATCCAGAGATAGTGAGGTCTCACTAGCTCAGGTGAGCTGTTTTTGTGGGTTTCCTCATTATGGTCAGGACCCTTTGCTCATGTTATCACTCCTCACTTTCTTGAACTAGACTCTGGGAGCTCTGCTCAGTCCTTAGCTGTGGATCTCTGCATCTGCTTCCATCAGTTGCTGGATGAAGGTCCTATGACAATTAAGGTAGTCATCAGTATGATTACAGGGGAAGGCCAGTTCAGGCACCCTCTCCATTAGTGCTTAGGGTCTTAGCTAGAGTCATTCTTGTGAATTCCTGTCGCGCCCACCTCGGCCAGCAAGGAGGACGCACGACACACCGGAGCTCTTCTCACTGCAGTTTTATTCAGGACCTTTTGACAATTGTAAAATCTCTCTCTCCCTTTCTCCTCTCTCCTTCTCAGGCAAAACCTCCCAGCCCTTAAGTAGGCATGGGCAACCAACCCCAGATTGCCAGGTGGGCACTGCCCATAGGTCCACGCATACGCAAGCAGCTGACAGCCATTGCGTGATAATAGCATAAGTCAGGCTTTAGCCATAGGAGTTGATTATCACAGAGAGCACTCGCTTTTGGGATCGCGGAGGGCGGGAGCCAGCACCATCAGGTGCGACTCCACGCAGCTCTCTACATTGCCATCAGGTGTGGCTTCATGCAGCTCGCTACAGTTCCCCCTTTTTGTTTTGTAAAGCTACAGGCAAGAGTAGAGGTCTGATCTCTGTTAAAAATGGAACATGTACTAGTGTCTGTCCAGGTGTCATCCACCCAGAGAACACTAGACCTGTCCGGTGTCCTTTTACAGAGGTGGGAGTTAGACACCAACCCACATGCAATCAGACTTGCTCTTCTTGAGGTTGATGTATGCTTACCTCAAGTGCAGTGCGCAAGCCTCGCATCCCGTGCTCGCTTCTATCTCTTTTAAGATAGCCAAACTTGGGGAGACTGTCCTGCTTCAATGACCGTGAAGGCCTGAATGATCATAACTGCATTGCAATGCTGTGAAACCCTTATGTGACAGATGCACCACAGGCATACCAGGGAGGCAAGCACCATTAAGCCTGTTAGGGCTCCTACTCCCGCCCACTCCTTCAGATGATCCATGGAGTGATCCAGGAGGATAGTCCTTCTGCCAGGCTGGTATCCATGCATGTGGAATCTGCAGTCGCAATCGTCATCTGCAGCTTTTCCAGTTGTTTTTGAATTCACCAGACCAATTACCTAAAAGATATCTAGACAATTCTTTAGACAGATTAGCTGCATGGGTTAATCTTTCATACTGAATGCTGGTCACACACAGCCCTGGATGGATAGAAATGTCTGACAGACTAGGGTATGGACTTGCCTCTCTTAACATACCCCAGCTGCCATACCGTGGCACATTCATTGTCAGCTGAGTGCATGGAAGACACCTCCCTCGTGCACCTCTTTGGCTTCCCTAGCAGCTCAGCTGATCCTGCTTCTGCTAAGTGACCATATGCTGCATTCTCATGAGTTGTCTGATCTTACACAGGATTTAAAGATAAATGCCCATGACAACAGGTGTTGAGATTGCCAGCAGTAGGGTTCCCAATCACCATTAGACCCAACCTCCCATTTGGGCTATGGTATTCTACCAACCCTTTGGCTAAAACAGTACACACAGGTACCTGCTCTTACAATAGGGCAGTCTCTTGATTTAAATTCGCTCTGTTGCAGACTCTTCAGCGGTGTGCAGAGCCTAAAACTGCCATTGCCTTTTCCTTGCCCCGCGGCTACGCTGCGTTCTCGGGCTGCCCTGTGGGGTCTGTGCTCCAGCTTGTCTCAGCTCCAGCACTTGTTGCGTTTGCTGATACTCTTAGCACTGCTGTGGCATCCGCCAGGCTAGGCACCGACTGCTGAGGCAATGTGCCTTCCACCACAGCCACCTAGCAAAACTCTGCTCCAGCTACCTTTCTGCCCCAGTTGCTTTTGTTCTGGGTCCAGACTGGTGCATGGAGTGGAGCGGAACTCAGGAAAGCAGGCTTGCTGCTCTGCAACCATTGAAAGGTCCCCACTTACACATTTTAGGGAATTTGGGCGTTGTCAATCTGTCTGGCTACTTCCTGCTGAGCGGGGACGTTGCATTTTTACTGCCATTTTCAGCCTCGCTTGGACGCAGGTCACGGCAGCGACTGAGAGAGGCGGAGACTCTACCTCCCCACCGAGCTGGAAGGTGGAGGTGGGGCAGCACAGAACAGCCCTGGTTGTGCTGCACTTCTATGTGGGAGTGGCCTAGCGTTCTGGCCTTGTTGGTCCTCAAGGCAGGTCCTGGGTGTTTGCAGGTTTGCAGACCCTCAGCTCCGCTTGGTCTTGGAGCCGCCTGGAGCTCCTTGGCTTTGGAGCCGCAGCTGCTCACACTCCACTGCAAACTCAGGAGGTCTCGGTAATTCAAACCACATGAATCTAACTCCCTTCCTTAGTGTACCTTGTTCCACAGCAAAATTCAGATCTCTACCAAGCTTGTCCCAGGATGACACATTAAGATTGCCAGAGACGGCAAACCAAGGAGCAATTATGTCACATTCAGTCAAAAATCTGGCTCCTTAACAGCTCGTTAAGAGCCAGAAAAATCAGGTGTGATGTCGAAGCGCCCATTCTAAAATCCCATTCTTTTATTTTTACTTTAAATCGTCCACTTTGGTTGTGGCTCTCACTTTGATCCGTCTGCTATAGTCGCAGCCCTATTACCCCCACTCTCCCTTCTACCGGCGAGAGCGGAAAACCCGCTTTTTTCGCGGATCCCCAGTCTTTACCTGAGGATTATCTGGTGCACCCCCTGACTGCAGCAAGTTCTGGGCTCCACGGAGAGAGGTTTGGAGGATCCCCGTACGCGGCACCACTTGTCTTGTCCCCGTACGGGCCACCAACTGTCGCGGCCCCCCTTGTCCAGCAAGGATGACGCGACCACCAGAGCTCTTCTTACTGCAGTTTATTCCAGGACTTTATTCACAGCAATCTTTTCCCTTTCTCTCCTTCTCTCTCTCCCAGCCCTTAAGTAGGCCTGGGCCGCCAACCTCAGATTGCCAGGTGGGCACTGCCCATAGGTCCACGCATACGCAAGCAGCTGACAGCCATTGCGTGATAATAGCATAAGTCAGGCTTTAGCCATAGGAGTTGATTATCACAGAGAGCACTCGCTTTTGGGATCGCGGAGGGCGGGAGCCAGCACCATCAGGTGCGACTCCACGCAGCTCTCTACATTGCCATCAGGTGTGGCTTCATGCAGCTCGCTACAAATTCCTGAGAATTTCCTTAGTGCAAGGTTTCTTGCTCATTCCTATAATTAATTTTTACCCTCTCTCTTTGTATGTATATGGAGACCTAGAGAGATGGCTCAGTGGTTAAGAGTGTTTGCTGCTCTTACAGAGGACCTGATCTCTTCTAGCAGACCTGAGTTCAGTTCTCAACACTCACTAGAGGCATCACCAAGGAATCTGACTCCCTCTTCTATCTATTCTTCTAGCCTTTGCAGGCACTGTGTGTGTGTGTGGGTGTGTGCGCGCGCGCGTGCATGTGTGTGTGCCCATGCTTGCACACGCACACACACATTCACAGGCATACACATAAATAAATCTTAAAAACAAAAACAAATGAAGCCACAGTGTAGTTCACTGAAATTGCACCTGCATAAGGTCCTAAGTCAATACCCAGCATGTTTTTTTTTTAAAAAAAAAAAAAAAAGGAAGCTATACTACAATTCATTGCTGGTTTTGTTTTCATTTAACAATGTCCCCTATAGATTTTTGCCTATCAGCATTATATGTCAACATACTTATGTTTTTTAGATTACCTTAGAATGTTCAACTATGTACATATACTTGTATTTTAATTAATCTCTTTTATTGAACATATACTTCATTCTCATCCTCTTCCTACAATTTAATATCCCTTTATTTATGGCTTTGTGCCCATGGTTAAATGGATTTGCAGAATTAATTCCTGCAGGGGAGATTTTGGCTTAAAGGAGTGTACATATAAAATATAAATAGACAGTTGTCAGCTTTAAAAAGACTCAGTTGTTTTTGCCCATAATTACCCTCAATGGCAGCTCAATGATTAGACCCCTCTTCCCTGTCCTGGACTGGTTTGGAAAGGCTGTTAGCTAGGATTTATCTTGGTACAGGTTTTCCAAGGATTTGGAAGGACATGGTGGGAGAAAATTCATCTCATGGTGGCCAGGGTACAGAGAGACAGAAAGAGACTAGGGGCAGGGTATTTCTGGGATGTTTCTCCAGACCACTTTCCTTCATCTAGGCCAGTGACTATCAACCTGTGTGTCCTGACCCCTTCGGAGATCGAACCACCCTTTTACCCTAGGGGGTCCCCTAAGACCATTAGGAAACATAGCTACTTACATTATGATTCATATCAGTAGCACAATTACAGTTATGAAGTAGCAATGAAATAATTTTATGTGTGGGGTCACTACAGCATGAGGAGCTGTATTAGAGGACCACAGCATTAGGAAGGCTGAGAACACTGGTCTGGGAATTCCTCATTTTAAAATTTTATGTGTATGGATGTTTTGTGTGCGTGTACGTCTATGTACATGTGTGCCTGGTGCCCTTGAAGTCCAGAAAAGGCATCAGACCCCTTGGAACTGGAGTTACAAATGATTGTGAGCCATCATGTGCGTGTTGGGAACCACAACAAGAGCTCTTAACCTCTGAACCATCTCTCCAGCCTCCTAGACACCTAGACATTACCTCTTAATTTTATTTTTATTTTTATTTTTTTGGTTTTTCAAGGCAGGATTCCCCTGTGTTGCTTTGGAGCTCGCTCTGTGTTGCTTTGGAGCTCGCTCTGTAGACCTGGAACTCGCTCTGTAGACCAGGCAGGCCTTGTACTCACAGAGATCTGCTGCCTCTGCCTCCTGAGTGCTGGTATTAAAGGCGTGCGCCACCACCGCCCAGCTCTCCCTCTTAATTTTCATCAACTCCAAACAATGCCATCAGATTCTAACTATTTATCAATGGATTAATCCAGTTATTGAGAGAGTTCTCAAGATCCAGTCACTTGCCCCAAAGCCCCAGCTCTGACCATGCTACATTGGGCAGCAGAACTTCAACACTTGAATCTTCTGGGGAGACACCTCGTAGCTTTGTCTGTTTCTGGCAGCACTGTTACAGCATCTCAAAGCTATTGAGATAGCCATTTATTAGCAGGTGAATGGATAAACAGAATGCAGTCTGGCATATGTTGTGTGGCTTTTCCTGGGAGATGTAAACAAACATTTGTCATCCTAGATAGGATACTCATGACAGAGCAGAAAGTGTGATTCCACTCACATGCGTGTTGTGAAGCCTATGAATTTAACTGGGGATACACAGAGACCCACCTAAGCTTACAGTTCAGAGGTTCAGTCCAGTTAAATGTTTTCCTTTGTAAGAGTTGCTGTGGCCATAGTGTCTCACAGCATTAGAAACCCTAACTAAGCCGGGTGGTGGTGGTGCACCCTCTTAGGGTAACAGGCAGAATAGGCAAATAACTCATTCCTGGGGCTGAGTCAAGTATCAAATTCTGCAGGACTTTTCCTCTGGAAGTGCCCAGCTTCTCCAGAGCAGCATGTGTATTAGTGAAGCCTGCCCATTGATTTTCAGGAAAATAGGAAAAGACAGGAACTGGAAATCTCATATTGAGTATTCAGACTTGTACTTAATCCTGCAGGCTTCAAAGAAAAAAACTAGTGAATAAATAAAATGAGCTACCAGATGATGGTTAAAGTATTCCCTTCATTGCTAGTCACACTGGGAGTGGATTGTAAGCCAGTTACCAGCTGGTTTGTTGGTTGGTTGGTTGGTTGGTTGGTTGGTTAGTTGGTTAGTTGGTTATGTGTTTTGTTTTTTGTCCAGTAACCAAGCAGGGTGAGTATGGGCAGGAAAGGAGAGGTCAAACCTGACCATCTCTGCCTGGTTCCTTTTATGCTAGTGATGCCCACTCCAGTGAGTGAGGCAGGGTTGGGGTGTTTTACCAGTGGGTAGTGCTCCTGGAAACATCAGGAAGAGTAAAGTAATGGAATTTGGTTGAACAGATGAATGGACCCAGAACTATAATTGGTAGCCTGTACTCCCTCTGCTTGCTTCCTTTTGGAGAGAAGGCTTGAGCAAGAGTCAGTGTCTAATTCTACCTCGGCAAGCAGAATCCATGACCCACTCTCACCCTCCCTGTTTTCTTGATTATTTAGTGCCTTCTTTTTGAGGCGTGCACTTTAATTTTCATTCTAAAGCAGTCTCTTGCCAGACCTTTGAAGAATTCATGGTTTGCTAGTTCTGTACAACAGAAGTTTAAGACGGGCCTTTGTTGTCATATGAACTTCTTTTGTGTCAGGAACCCTCCATCTAGGAACGGGGCACGGCAGAGTGTATGAAGAAAGCACCTCCATGCCTGCACTGGGCCCGCAGTCCCAAGAAGAATCAGAGCTAGACCGGGCCCTTTCATAGGTTGGGGGGGCGGGGCTAAGTACCTGGTGCGAGTTCCTTGGAATCATGACTGTGACACAAGGACAAAGTTCAGAAGTATGGGCTGGAAGAAGCTTCCAGATACTAGGGAGAGGATCTTATTTATTTTCTTTAGTATTTCTGATTATGTTTTTAAGGAAGGCTTATGCTTGGACTATCTGAAAGATATAGGTGAGCGTGGGAAACAGAAGTCTAATCAGAGAGAGTTCTGGGTGCCCTGCTTTTGGTGTTCTCTCAGAGGGTGACTGACCTGCAGCTGCCTTGTGGAGTCTTTTAAAGCAGCTTTTCCTAGTTTTGTGGAAAACAAGACTTGTGTTATGAAAAGGACTCTTGTATAAAAGCTCCTCTTCCTTCTGTGAGGTGCCAAAGAGCCCAGTAGGAAAGAAACTGACAGAAATTTATAGTACTTCTACCACTGGGCTATATTCCCCTACTTTCTTCACTTTTTGTAACCTTCAATATTATGTAGCTGTGTGGACCAGGCAGGTTTTTGACTAGTTTCTTTATGTGTCTATACCGCCATCTGCTGGGTGTAGAGATATTACAGAAATTTTCAGTGAAGGTAGTGTTCCTGCTGAAGTTTTACTGTGTTTGCCATAAGTATCCTGAACAAGAGAAGTGTCTCAGCAAGCAGTGGGGAAGAACCAAGAAACCCTCACACTGTCTATAGTTCAATATCTTTCTCTATATATCTTCTACTCCCATCATGATACCTCCTTGAAGGTGCTGTGTAGTCTGGTGGAGAAGAGGCTGTCATAGCACACTGGCCCTCTTTTTCTTAGGTATACAGCAGAGGTAAGATTGGCATAGGTCAGCTCGGTGGTTGGCATAGGTCAGCTCTGTGGTTAACTCCGCACGGATATTGACAAGGCCCTAGCATCTGTTTCTTCCTGGGTCCATGGTTCCATCCCAGCTCTTTTGCAAACGACTCTGAAGTAGTTAGTACTCAGTCAGATTCTGGTACAGCTGAGCACATGGCACAAGCCTGGGATCCTAGGCTTCACCAGGAAGGAGTTTCACATATAGCAAAGGAGCTTTTCGTTTAGCTCCTTAATTTATTTGCATAATAGAACTGCATGCCAGCCAGGCCTGGAATCGCTGGAAGACCTCGCACAGGCTGGGAAGGAGGATTACTTTGTTGAGCTAATAACTCGTGTCCTCTGCCTGCAGTCTTGTCTGCACTGGCCCCACAAGGATCTTCCATCTCTGCCTAGGTCCATTTGTGTTACATCAGCAAAGTCACGAGCCAGCGGGAACAGCGATGCACTTCTTTTTCTTGGCCTTAGCTTAGGTTTTAGCCCTTGCATTGCTCTTCTTTCACACAGGACTGAGATGGCATGGGCCTGTTCCTCACCTGCATCCTTCCTCAGTCCGTAGGTCTTTACTCACAGAGTAGGTGTTTAACACTTGTTGGCTGAGTAAATGGAAAGCCCATGGCTCTGTAGCTGCTTCCATGTGTAGTAGGGCCGCCTTCCTCGGGTGTCCTGTGTTCCTAAGACTGAAGTAAGCACAAAGAGTCTCCCTCTTTTACATGCATCCCCATGTTTACATGTGCAGACACACCCTCATCCAAATATTCTTAAAAATACTGTGGAGGAAGTGTGTTTTTGTGATTTTTACCCAGCAAACAGAAGCACTAGAACACCTCTTTGCCAACATAGATGTGCAGCAATGGGCCAGAGGCAGTGAAGCCTCCAGACCTGTAAGGCTCAGCTATGGCCTTCACGTCACAGATGGAACTGATCAGTCCCAGGGGTGGCTTAGACATGCCTTTGGAGTGGCAGCTGGAAGAAGAGGAAGCAGAGAGACTCTTCAGAAGCTCCTGACCCTTTGGGAGGGACTGCTGTCATTGTGTCTCCCAGATACTAAGAAAATGTGCTCCCTGGATAGTGGTGGTGCACACCCTTAATCCCAGCACTTAGGAGGCAGAGGCAGGTGGACCTCTGAGGCCAACCTGGTCTACAGAGTGAGTTTCAGAACAGCCGGGCTACACAGAGAAACCCTGTCTCGAAAAACCAAAAAAAAAAAAAAAAAAAAAAGAAGAAGAAAAGAAGGAAAAGGAGAAAGAGGATGTGCTGTGACATTTTCTTTTCTTTTTTTTTTTAAAAATTTCTTTTTTTTAAAAAAAAATATTTATTTATTTATTATGTATACAATATTCTGTCTGTGTGTATGCCTGCTGGCCAGAAGAGGGCACCAGATGGTTGTGAGCCACCATGTGGTTGCTGGGAATTGAACTCAGGATCTTTGGAAGAGCAGGCAATGCTCTTAACCTCTGAGCCATCTCTCCAGCCCCGCTGTGACATTTTCTAGGGGTGGGTCACAGTTCTCTTTTCTTTTTATCAAAAATATTTATTTCTAATGTATATTATGTGTATATTTATAAATGCATTGTATGTCTGGTGTTCATGGAAGCCAAAGAGAGGCCATCCAATCCCCTGAAACTGGAGTAATAGGCTGTTGTAAGCCACCATGTGGGTCCTGTAAACTTAACACTGGTCCTCTGCAGGAACAGCAGCTATTACTCTTTCATGGCTGAGCTATCTTTGAGCTCCAGGGCCACAACTTTCATCTGACATTATCCAAAGCCTGAGCCCTGAAGGTGTGGTAGAAGGCAATGAAAAGTTCTGCCAGGCATTCAGCAGGAAGCTTTCCTTGTATATCAAGCTTCCAGGTTTACTTAATGTCTTGCTCAGACCCCTCTTTAAATACGTGAGCTTCCATAACTGGGCACATCTCTGCTACTCATGTGTTCTTTCTGAGTAAGTTTGAAGAAGGAACAGGGCTGTAACCTGCCATCAGAGAGATGCTCCTCAACACCCATATGAAGTAAAAATAGTGCCTTACTGTCTCAAGCCCTCAGAAGGAGCTGCCTTGGAGAGGCCAACCCTGGCCCAAAGCAGATGGTGTTAAAGCAGTATCTGAAGGTGGAGCCGGGCCATAGGAAGAGTTCTTTAAAGAGGAAGGCTCGTGTGTCAAACACAGAGCAAAGAGGGGTGGACATCTCAAGACTGGTCTCAAAGCCCCTATTAGTGCTATCTTTACTTTATTTTTTTATTTATACAATATTCTGTCTGTGTGTATGTCTGCAAGCCAGAAGAGGACACCAGACCTCATTACAGATGGTTGTGAGCCACCATGTGGTTGCTGGGAATTGAACTCAGGACCTTTGGAAGAGCAGGCAATGCTCTTAACCACTGAGCCATCTCTCCAGCCCCTAGTGCTATCTTTAATTGTAAGAGTATGCCTCGAAATTCTTCTAGAATTAGTTACTGGGGAGATGACTCAGTGGTTAAGAGCACATGATGCTCTTTCAGAAGACCCAAGTTCCGTTCCCAGCACCCATATCAGGAAACTCACAGCAACCTATAACTACAGTTCCAGAAGATCTAAAGCCCTCTTCTGGCCTCCGTGGGTACCCACATATAAATCTCTCTGTTTCTCACACACACAAATTTAAAAATAAATTTAAAAAAGTTCTGTACGGTAAGTTGAAAGCACTCACAGAACAGGCTAATAACCGGCAACATGAGCTCTCTGGTGGCACAGCCATCATAGTAGTTCAGTTTCCCAGGTGCTGTACCAGTAGCCACCTCCGAGCAGCTGAGAAGAATCACCTCAGATGGCTTGAGATGGGCCAGTGGTGACTGAGAACAAAGGAAGTGGGCCAAGACCTGGTGAAGACTACCTGGTTTCCGTAGTCAATCGATGTTAGTCTAGGCTGTCTTTGAATTTACAGTCCTCTGCCTCCATTTCCTGAGTATTGGGATTAAAGACGTATGCCAACACACCTAGTAATGTGCCTTTTAAATGTTTAATTATGAGAAACTTTAAGGGTAAGCAAGAGCCCAAAATATCCACGTCTGATCACCATTGCAGCATGTCCTCTAAGCCTGAATATTGTCATGCCCCACTCTCCCCGTATACTCTAAAGAAATCCTGGAGTGACTGTGTTCGGTCAGGCTTCTCCTGTAATGGATCAACCAAGGGTTCTTGAGTCTGGAATGATTGGGTCTCACTTTTACTTCTGAAGACCTACTGACTCTCCCCTCTTTGTCTTGCTTTCCAGTGGGAAATTAGTGTCTCCAAAGTGGAAAAACTTCAAGGGCCTGAAGCTCCAGTGGCGGGACAAGATCCGTCTCAACAACGCCATCTGGCGGGCATGGTACATGCAGTGTAAGTGTGTTGCCAGCCTGGCAGTGGATGTGCTATGCCACAAGGGCCTTAATTCTGTGGGATCAGAACTCTGCATCTTGGAGGCCTGAGTACCTCGGATCTAGAGCCTGCTCTTAAAAGACGTTTGCAGTAAAATATTTCCTTAGCAGTCTGTGATAGGAAACTAAGTGATAATAGATCCCAGGAACCAGGACATTCACCAGCCATCAGGCAGAGTCAGCCAACAGAGCCCAGAGTCTGGAGGAACAGACATATGAGACCCTGACCATAGTGTGTAGTGTATGCGGGGTTCTTTTCAGGAGAGTTGGGAGAATGTAGCCAAAAGGTGACACCTGAAGAGCCAAAAAGCAGTTTCTGTTTCTAGCAGGTTAAGAAGATATGAATGCCACTGTATAGCCCTTATTCCTGGCCTAGCTTGAGGATGGGAGGATGTGGGTTTGAGGAGCAGGCTGGACTTTCCTACTCACTAGCTGCCTTGTATGGACGAGCAGCTTCATTTCTTAGATATTACTGACATCCTTTGCCTTGGGCCTGCATACTTTCAGTTCTCAGAGCTCTGCATTTCTCCAGTGTGTAGTAGTTTGGGTAGAGCTCCTTCAGCAGTCTTGGTGTAGTTACAACGTCTCTCTTCTCCCCAACCAGACTTGGAGAAACGCAAGAATCCTGTGTGCCACTTTGTCACTCCGCTAGACGGCTCTGTTGATGTTGACGAGCACCGCCGGCCAGAGGTACTCACCCAGCAAGTGGCTGAGCAGAGGGTGTGGGAAAGGAAGCCTGCCTTCATTTCTCGAGAAACAACCCACCAAAGGACCAAATTCTACAGGAGAAACCACAGGGAATAGAGGAGCCTGTGCTGTGCTAGTAGTTGACATGACCTTGAGAAGGAGCAGTGGCCTCCAGAAGATTCTATCCTTAGACAGACTGACCTTATAGGGCTTCATTCTCTGCTTTCTTCTGAGGGTTACTCAGGGAAAGCTGACTCATGAAGGCACATACTCATGCTCTGGGTCATCCCTAGTACCACAAGCAAAACCACCTCTCCAGAAATGTCAGAGAGAACTCAGTGTCCTTCAGCTCCCACTGCAGGTGCAGCCCAGCTGGGGCAGTACTCTCCTAGCATGCACCGAGCCCTGACTGCCATCTCCAGTACCACATAGACTGAACGTGGTGTCAGAAGCCTGCAATTCCAGCATGTGAGAGGTAGAGGCAGGGAAATCAGAATTTTAAGGTCATTCTTGATATACAAGGAGTTTGAGGCCAGCCTGAGCTACATGAGACCCTATCTTTGGGGGGATGACAAACAAACAAACAAAGAAAACCTTAAGATAGGGGATGAAAAGAGGTTGAAGAAAAAGTGGCTTTTTATATATATTTTGTTTTATTATTTTGGTACTAAGGATAGAATCCAGGGCCTCTTACATGACAGGCAAGTGTTTAACCATTGAGATATACCTCCTGCAGCAAAAACTAATTTAAAAACTTTAAATTAGATTTATTTATTTGTGTGTGTGTGTGTGTGTGTGTGTGTGTGTCACAGCATTTGTGTAGAGGTCCGAGGACAACTTACTTTTCATCATGTGGATCCCAAGGATTGAATTCAGGTCATCAGCCTTGACAGCAGGTGCCTTTACCCACTGAACCATCTCACCAGCCCTGATTTTCACTCTCCGAGGGTATTGGTGGGCCATGTGTGAGTTTCCTTAGCATCCTCAGGCAAGGAGGAATGCTCTCTGCCTCCTCTGAGTGCTGTGTGATTACCCTGTACCCGGTGCAGAGTCATGGGTGTTGAAGCAAAGATACATTTTTAGCCTGAGTTCAAGTTGTAGCTCAGAAGAGAAGAGGTGTGCCAGTGAGTAAAGCCTTCTGACCAGGAGAACCTTCTGAGGCCACTTCAGTAATGGGTACTGGGTGGTCATGGGCTGAGATCTGATCATCATACAAGACCTGATTTTCATTTTGGCCTCTCGGTTATAGGCCATCACCACAGAGGGCAAATACTGGAAAAGTCGCATTGAGATTGTGATCCGGGAATATCACAAGTGGAGAACCTACTTCAAGAAAAGGGTAGATATTGGCAAGGGCTCTCAAAAGAACATGCTCTGGAAGCTCTGGGGGCAGGGTTGGGGCTGGGTAGGCAAGAGGTGGAACTGTATTCAGAATGTAGTCTGAGGCCCTAGACTCTACAGCTACCCCACAGTCACGGAGCATGATGTGGGAATATTGTACTCAACACCAAACAGTGACTATGGTTTCCTCAGTCATGAATAGGGTTATTTTCTTCTTTGGGCCCATATTCAGGGAATGATGGCCAATAGAATCCCATTCCCAACTCGCTTCCCATATAGTTCACTCACATGTAAGGAGGGCAAGTTGGGATGTTACAGGGTTCTTGGTGGCTGCCTCATCTTGCTCCCTTTGCCCACAGCTACAACAACACAAGGATGAGGACCTCTCTAGTCTGGCCCAGGTAAGTGAGCTTGAGAGCCCTGCATCTTGTCAAGATGCAGCAATGACTTCTGTGCCCCAAGAGAGTCCTGTAGTAGAAGGCCAGACTAGGGAACAGCTCCTTCTCACGTGGAGGTCCTGCAGGTGGCCAAGAAAACAGGCACACTCTCTGCTGGGTAGGCTAAGGGAATAGCCTTTGCCTCTTAGGAAGCATGCAGCATGCCAGGACTGAGGATAATAAATCCAACTGCTTTGAGTCTTTTTCCCCTGTTGGCTAGGATGATGACATGCTCTATTGGCATAAACATGGAGATGGCTGGAAAACCCCAGTCCCCATGGAGGAGGACTCACTGCTGGACACAGATATGCTCATGTCAGAATTCAGTGACACCCTCTTCTCCACACTTTCTTCACACCAACCGGTGGCCTGGCCCAACCCACGGGAAATAGGTAACTAGTCTCTGTCCTTGGACAACTGGATTCCTTCTCTGTGAAGATTCCTCTAGGCCAGGCTTTAATCAGGGCACCTCTGAGCTGTTGCTTGGCCCTTATTTAGGCAACGCAAGGGAAAAGAGAAGGATTGCCCAAGCGTCTTGTCTGGGGTCCTGTGCAGTTGCATGGGAAGAGACTAGAAATGGAGCCTTACAGGGATGACCACTGTTCTTTTAGTCCCACGGTGAGAAATCAGCAGGCTCTGATCTGACCCCATCTGTGTTTCTGATACTGTTCTTGTAATGCAGGAAGTGTCTGGAGAGTACTACACTCATGACATCCCACCTGGAGACCATCAGTCTTGTAGGTCCTCAGGGCAGAGCCACAGATGGACAGTGAGAGCAGGGCCAGAGGGCTGTGGGGATGTAGAGTGGGTGCGCCTAGCTTCATGGTGATCCCAGTACTGCCTGTCTTTTCTGTCTCCTGAGGGTAAAGAGGACATAGCTATCTAAGAATGGCCACAAACCCCTAAGAATGTAGAAATCTCAGTCAACTTCCTACAGTTCTTAGAAGGTTCTAGAACTAATTGTTTATTTTCCTTTGACCTTATTTGAGGTAAAAATCATTCCCTTCTCTAACTTGTAATTCTTGCAGCACATTTGGGAAATGCAGACATGATCCAGCCAGGCCTGATCCCTTTGCAACCCAACCTGGACTTCATGGACACCTTTGAGCCTTTCCAGGGTGAGAGTAGCTCTTGTCCCTCCCATATCAGACTGGTGCCCCTTTTGTAGAGAGGACAGTTGAAAACAGGTGTAAAGGAAAGGCTTGGAATTTTTCAAAACTGAATTTTTTTCTGATAGTAACTGCAAAGCCTGGAAAAGCTTTCTGGACATTTGAAGGGAGTTGGTATTCTCAGAGAGGGTGTTAGTGTTTTATTCCTGCTGGGAGCATCGCCTGGGCCTTGACTGTGGGCAGTTCCTTATGTAGACAGCAGAGAGCGCTGTGACACAGCCACTTCCCAGTAAAGTTCCTGCGGTTCGGTCAGCTCCTTGAGCTCTGCCGTTCTCCAGGCCCGAAACACTTGGTATTCCAAATGGTTCAACCAGAATCGTCTGTCTATAGGAAAAATTATCTTTAGGAGGGGTAGGGTGGGAGTCAGGCCCCTGTTTATGTGTCATAATTCCAGAAAATGGTAAGCTCATGGACTTAAAGACTCCCATGTTCTTTTTCAGATCTCTTCTCTTCCAGCCGATCCATTTTTGGCTCCATGCTGCCTACACCTCCGTCTATACCTGCCCCAGATCCCAGCAGCCCACCTTCTCAGGTAGAGAAGCTGGGGGAGCAGGCGTGGCAGATATAGGGCTATCATCAGACTTTACAGCCAGAGCTGGGTAATGCTGTGACCATAAATTGACAACACGCTGGGACCATTGCTGGATCCAGTACTGAATGCATGTGAATATGCAAAGAAATTATGGAACCCTCTTTGAAAATATCCTTAGCTCCCCACAAGGTGGGAGACTGTACCAACAAAGTCATTTTCCTAAGGCCCCACGTAATCTTTGTCCAGCTAGCTCTTTTCTTTATTCTCTCTCTCTCTCTCTCTCTCTCTCTCTCTCTCTCTCTCTCTCTCTCTCTCATTTTCATTGGTGTTTTGCTTGCATGTATGCCTGTGTGAAGATATCAGGTCCCTGGAACTAGAGTTACAGTTGTGAGCTGTCATGTGGGTTCTGGGAATTGAACCTGGGTCCTCTTGAAGACTAACTAGTGTTTTTTAACCCTTGAACCATCTCTCCAGTCCCCAGCCAGCTCTTTTCCACAACAAGATTAGTTATAGAAGAAAAAGCATGGATGACTAATACAAATATATTGTGTAAACTGGAGGGTGGTGGTGCACACCGTTAATCCCAGCACTTGGGAGGCAGAGGCAGGTGGATCTCTGTGAGTTCGAAGCCAGCCTAGTTTACAGAGTTACAGGACACCCAAAGCAACACACAGAGAAACCCTTTCTCGAAAACAACAACAACAACAATAAAAAAGTATATGGTTTTTATTTTTATGTAGCAATTAATTAAAGATAATTACAGGTGTTAGGGCTACAGAGCTAAGCAAGGCATAGTTCTCTGCCCTGGGGAGCTCTCAAGTTGGTGATGTATTCAGTTAGTCATCCGGTAATCTGGCACCTTCCCCACCCAGCTCAGATAATCGTTTCTTCTGTAGAGACTTGAGATCTGCACAGGTGATTCCTCGTGGCTTTTCTACTCAGGAAGAGCTAGCCTGACTGGAAGTTGATACTTGAAGCTGTCCTGGGGGGAGCCCCTGAGCAGCTGTGGTCTAGGCTGCTTCTACTGTGTAACAAAAGATGGCAGAGACTGAGGGCAGACCTGGACCAGACTCTGGAAACCAGATATCCCTAGGCTTCCGTCCAGCTTTGTCTGAGCTCTGTGTTATCATTAGATCCTAATGGAAACAAGACCCCTGCTGACACCCAGGGAACACAGATCTGTTTCTCCAGCAGATCGATGTGTTGGGCATGAGAGATAGCACTTTTGTCCCTTGGTCCCTTCATCTCCATGTCCACAGTTAGTCTCTGTGTTATGTAGTGCTAAACGGTGAAAGTTAATTATCCAATCGTATCTTTGTTTCTTCGTGTTTCTTTCTTCCTCAGGGGAACATCTTGCCAAATACAGCTCTTCCTACTGTGAGCCTGCCCAGTAGCCTCCTTGAATCTTCTGCAGCCCCCTCCCCGAATCCCTCAGATGGGCAGGGTTGTGAACACACCTCCCAGACTGTGGATCCATTTATTCAACCCGCAGACTTTGGTCCCTCTGAGCCACCACTGAGTGTCCCACAGCCCTTCCTCCCTGTCTTAACTATGACCTTACTTTCCCCTGGCCCTGGCCCTGCCCCAGCACCTGTCCCAGCTGCATTGCCCTTAGTCTCCCCTCCTGCCTCTACTCTGAGCCCTTCAACTCCACCAGCTTTCCTGCAGCCTCAGAAGTTTGCTGGAGTCAGCAAATCAACCCCTGTAATTACCCACACAGCCTCTACTACTCTTACCCATGATGCTTCTGCTACCACCTTCAGCCAGAGCCAGGGTCTTGTTATCACAGCACACCACCCAGCCCCTTCATCATCCCCTTGTGGTCTGGCATTATCACCTGTACCCCAGCCACCAGTTGTGGGCGCTCCCCAGCCTCATTTAACTTTTATACACCCCAAGCCTGTGTCCTTGACTGGAGTGAGACCCAAGCAACCCCCCAAAATAGTGCCTGCTCCCAAACCTGAGCCTGTGTCCTTGGTATTGAAGAATGCCTGCATTGCTCCAGGTGAGTTGGATTAGGGTTATAGCCTGCCAAGGAGTCATGTTTTCCTTCCTCAAAGACTTTACGTTTGTGACACCTCCCTCCACATTTAAATGGAACAGAGCAATATGGTAGTTCATATGTGCGCTCTCTCTTTATTCTATATGTTTAAACATTAGTGTAGTGTTATCTGGGTGTCGTGACAAGTGCCTGTAAACCCAACATTTGAGAGGTTGAGGCAAGAAGATTTTGGACTTGAGGCCAGTCTGAGTTACATAGTAAGTCCCAGGCCAGCCAAGGCTATATAATGAGACCTTATTTAAAGAAACTAAAATTGGGCTGGTAAGATGGCTCAGTAAGAAAAGACATTTGCTGCTAAGCCTGACAACCTGAGTCTGATCTCCAGGATCCACATGGTGGAAGGTGAGAATCAGTTTCCATAAGTGTCCTCTGAGTTCCACACAGGTACCATGACACTTTCATACCTGCACACATATACACATCACACCAAATGAATAAAATATAATTTAAAATCTAAAGGAAATAAAAATAAGAATTAGACTTGAAAACGTGGTTTGAGAATACATAGTCATGGGCATCTATCTCTTTTTAGGGAATATAGTAGGACTCAAGTAGAAGGTAAAAAATAACTCAGATGCCTTGATGCCCTGGTTTCCCTGGCCGTCTGCAGCTCAGCAGTTTTGTTCGTAGTAGCTCAGTCTCTATAGGATCAGACCCTCACTTTCAGCTCTCTTCCTCCCTACAGCTGCCTTCTCAGGCCAACCACAAAAAGTGATCATGACATCAGCCCCTCTGAAGAGAGAAGGGATTCTGGCATCTACTGTGTCCCCATCCAATGTGGTCATTGCTTCTGCTGCTATCACCAGGGTAAGGAAATCTGGCCTAGGCAGGCCTCTAGCGTCCTCACCTAGAGTGGCTTTCAGCCAATGTAACTGCTCTGCAGCAGTGGTACATGACCTCCCTCATGGGTCTCTACAGGCTTCTGGAGTCACAGAGTTCCTCAGCCACAGTACAAGTAGCCAGCCTACCCCTGTCTCTCGGCTCTTCTCTCCAAGTACAGTGCAAGACTCTCTGGTGAAGGGCGAGCAGGTCCCACTGCATGGGGGTAGTCCCCAGGTCCCTGCCACAGGCTCTAGTAAGTATTTTCCTGAGTGGGGTGCTTTGGGCTTCATGGAGGAAATAAGCAGCTTGCTCCTGATGGGGAGGCCATTCACAGGCTCCATAATCAAGCCTGGCCTACAGAACCTTCAGTCTGCACAGGCTGGGGAAATGCTTACTGGGCATCAGAGTAGTGTAGCCATACCAGCAGAGCAGGCACAAGGGGCGGCAGTTGTGTCCCAGCAGGGACAGCTAGCACATTCAGGAAACCGCGCTCAGAAGGCCTGGCTCAGAGCTGCCAGTCCCATCCAGAAAGGGACTGAAGATTCTTGTCAGCAATCTGGAAAACTTGAGCCTGGGACTGCTGTAGCTGTGAACCAGCAGCAGGCTCGTCACCACACCACCTCTCCTAGTTTCTAAACCACTGCAGATCTGCGGTCATTTTCATATCATACAGCTCGGGGCAGTCAGAACAGGACTGGTTTTGCCTGGTGACTTGGAGAGTCAGAAGTAGGGACTAGAGGTCCTGTGACATCAGTATTGGGTTCCTTCTGGTGCCATACCTGGGAAAGGAACGAGAATATCTGTGCACATCCCAGGCAAGCAGTCCGTCTCTGTGCTGCACCTTAATGCCTCCTTTTTGCTGAAACCATGGTTGCATCTGAGCATCTTACCTGGGAAGACATGATACAGAGGGGTTTCCAGCTGAGAGGGGTGGACTTGTCCAAGGGCACGTTTTGAAGAATGGGACTCTTCAGTCTGGAAAGATACAGACTCAAGAGACAGGAGTCAAGTGTCTCAGATTATCCAGGAAAGGGAACCGCAGAATGCAACATTTAGAACTGTGCACTGAAGCGAAACCTGGTCATCTAGGAGAAAATAAATTAACTGACAGCGTTTGTTAGAATAAAGTGAAGGGACCTAGGAAATGGCTTCCAGGGACGTGAGCCCAAGTGGGTCACAGTAGTACTCTGCTATATTCCGCGAGGGTCAAAAAGTGGTGGTACTTTTCATTTAACATTTTCAGAGTGGGTGAGAGAAAGAGTAAGGAAATATCTATGTAGAATTTAAAGAACAGAAATAAAGCAGACTCCAGTGCACTGAGCACATGGGTTAAGAGCCTTACAAACCTATATGGGCCCTCGGCTACCTTGAGGTGGCATTTTAAGGATTGGGTTAGCAGTTCAGTTCCTCCTTTGAGCAATTGCGGACACCTAGGATGGGGTAGCATTCATGCCATATCCCACATCTAACTTGCCTACCTCATGGGTTGCTTTGGAACCAAGAAATCCCCTTTGGGATATGGGCAAGGGTTTCTTCAATATTTTCTCTGGGGTAGCCATAGAAGGACTTCCAAGCCTAAGGGCTTGCAGGGAATCCCTCTGGTTGGTGAGGACTGCCATGAGGACAGGACAGGGAACCCTCACTTCTTATTTTTCCAGTTCCCTTCTCAAGTGTTTTCCTGTTAAGAGATTTTTTCCCCCCTCAGGCCGTGACTGCCCCAACTCAGGACAAGCCTCTCCATGCCCATCAGAACAAAGTCCCAGTCCTCAGTCTCCCCAGAACAACTGCTCAGGGAAATCTACAGACCCCAAAAATGTGGCTGCATTAAAGGTACTGCTTATTTCTCTTGAGCCTTGATTGCCTTGGTAGGATGGGGCGGAAGAAAGCATCAGGAAAGGAGAGCCACAGATCTAGCTGGTGTTGCAAACCCAGAACCACTAAGATTAAATTAATTCCGACCATTTCCCATCCCACCACAAGCCCATGGCGATTAGGGCCTATTCAGAGCTCTGGGTGGGCACTCTGGGCCCAAAAACCAACAGCAAGTTCTTATGGCATGGTAAGGGTGCATGCAACCTTGGCCACACCAGTTGCAGGGAGGAAGCAGGATTGTAGGCACTAGGTTGTAGAAAAGCAGTCAGTCTGGCTGCCAGGGGCCAGAGCACATACTGCTTTCTAGCCCATGAGTCCTGCCTGCTCCGTGATGACTCCTCTTAGAGCTTCTTAGCCATTTGCCTCTCCTTCTGCATAGTTTTCTGGCCTGGCTCGTCATGTGCCCCGAGACACTAGTCTCTCTCTAGCCTCTCAGCATTATGTTGTGCAGTAAGGAGGAACAAGGCCTGGCCTATGTCTCAGTGACCAGTTGATTCTCCAATAGAACCGGCAGAAGCACATCTCAGCTGAACAGAAAAGGCGTTTCAATATCAGGATGGGCTTTAACACCCTGAACAGTTTGATCTCCAATAATTCCAAGCAGGTAAGTTGCTTGAGAGTGTCCTGGTGGCATGATAGGGCATCTTTCCTGTGTGCCACTGGCCAGCTAAGTACTGCTCCCCTGAGCCACCTGTCCTCTACAGACTAGCCATGCCATCACACTGCAGAAGACCATGGAGTACATCACCAAGCTGCAGCAGGAGCGGATGCAGATGCAAGAGGAGGCCCGGAGGCTTCGGGAAGAAATTGAGGAGCTCAACACCACCATCATGTGAGGTTCCATTCGAGTGCTCCACCCCATGCATTTCCATGTCTCAAAAACAGAGGGGACCCTTTATGGCCTTTGCTGCCTGTATTGCAGCAGTTTAGCTTCTTGTCCTCCTCCCACAGGCCTCTGCCTGTATCTGGCTGTGTCCTGCCTGTCTGGTCCCCCAGGGTCCTCCTCTACAGTCACCTACCCCAAAGCATCCCCTGACTACTGTTGTTTCAGCTCCTGCCAACAGCTGCTACCTGCCACAGGAGTCCCTGTCAACTGCCGCCAGTCTGACCACATGAAAGACATGTTTGATGAATATGTGAAAAGTAGGATCCTGCAGAATTGGAAATTCTGGATTGTATCCTTGGGTTTTCCTTGCTCTTCCCTTCCCCAGACAGCACAGTGAAACAGTGGGCAGTGCTCTCAGGCACTCCTTGGAGAAAGAATCTCACAGTTGTCAGAGTTCAGGACTAGCAATGCTATTTTCTATCTCAGGGAGAGAGACTCTGGACCGGCCCTCAGGGCTGGAGAGACCACATCCAAGAGGCTTTGCAGGAAGGGGCAGGGAGGTAGTTGGCCTGCTTTACTCTCCAAACTTTGGCAAACAAAAGCAGCTTGATAACTGAAGAGACAGCAAGGTGAGAAGGAGAGGACCCTTCTGACAGCCAGTGACAGAGAGGGTGAGCCCTACCTGCTGTGACATTGGAAAGAAACCAGGGCTTACTGAGTTACTGAGAGACCAGACCCTCATGCGGTGGTGTGGTTTGTTTCTTCTTCTCTTCTTATTTGTGGGGGTTTTTAATTATTATTTTTTTAATTATGTGTGAGTGTGTATGTGTGTGCATGTGCGAGTGTGTGTGTTGAGTGCAAGTACCTGCAGAGTCCAAAGAGGGTATTGGATCCATTGGAGCTGGAGTCATAGGCTGTTGTGAGCCTCTTGACACAATCCCTGGGAGCTGAACTAGAGTCCTTTGCAAGAGCAGTACACGCTCTTACCTGCTAAACCGTATAGTTCTTTGTTTTGTTTTTTGAGAGAAGAGTCTTTGGTGCCCAGGGTAGTCTTGAACTCTTGAGCTCAAACAATCCTCCTGCCCCAGCTCTCCAAGTAGCTATAGGTAGGGTTTGAAGCCTGTTCCCTCAGATTTTCCTCTGCCTTTGTGTCCCCTGGTCTTGAGTACCACAATAAAGCATGTCCACCCAGGTGCCAGGACCTGTCTTCTGGCCAAGGCTGCTCTGATCTCAGCCTTCGAGGTGGCAGCATTGCTTTACAGGATGGTTGCTGCCCATCTGTTTCCCAACAGCCCTGCTTTGAACATGGTCCACTTATGCGACATAGGACAGTCCCTGCAAACACAGCTGTATGGAAAGAAGGAAAGCGTGGCGAAGGTTGTGTGTGTGTGTGCGTGTGTGTGTGTGTCCTGCACTTCAGAAGCTAAGTTTGTTTATATTTTGTTTGTTTGTTTGTTTTTGAGACTGTTTCACTTATAGTGTAGGCTGGTCTAGGACTTGCTTTGTTGTACAGTATCCTCTTCCTCTTAAGTGTGCCACCATGCCTGTGTATTTGCACTACTTTTATTCGTATTGAGAGTGAGACCCAAGGCTTCACATGCACTGTGTAGGTCAGGACTGCATCAGGGAGCCTAAGAGCCTGACTTGAGATGGCTGACAGCACGCCTCTTCCCAACTTGCTTTGCTGTCTTATTCTGCCATTAGCAGAGCCTGGTCACATATGAAATGTGTCAGAAGTGCTTCAGTGAAATGCTACATTCCTCATTTTTAGGCTAAGGTGGGTACTGTAGACATCAGAATTCAAGAAAAACATTTCTATCTCTACTGGGCCCATCCTGTAATCCTTTGGGAGCTCTGCAGGAAGTGGGGAACTTGCAGGCTGTGCACAACACAAATGTCAGGCTCCAGCTTCAGACAGACACTTTGCTTTTGAGTGTTGTGTTGTGTGCCTCTCATGTTCCTGTCGTGTCTCCTCTCTTTCCACACAACTGTCTCCTGTAACTGGCTAACCTATGGTCTCATGTTCACCGCATTGTTTACCCCTGTACCAGGCCAAAGAAACTGTCTTCTGTCTCCTCAAAGGTCAGTCATAGTAAGAGCAAACCATTGAATCTCATGGTGGGCACACCTTGCCTGGCAATAACTGACCTGGCCCTTCCTCTCTCTGATCAGTTTTCTGTAGGTAATTATTTGCCATTTCTGAGGGAGGTCAGCAGGTAAGCCTTCTTTATCTGTGTCTCCTTAGCCCTCCCCAGTGCTCACCTTTTCCTTAACTCAGTCCTGTAGTTCAGCATGATCATCCAGCCACTGTTCGAGTCTTTCAAGGGAATGGTGTCTACCAGCAGCTTGGACGAGTTTCACCGGACAGCACTCTCCTGGCTGGACCAGCACTGTTCTTTGCCTGTCCTCAGGCCAAGTGAGTCTGGAATACCAGAGTTTGGTACTTCGTGCTGGTTCAGAAGGGAGAAGAACCCTTATGTGGGCAATGCTAGAAGAGTTTAAACTCTACTGCACAAAGCCAGGCCAGCCAGGCCAGAGGCATGAGGACAACATTGAAGGGATCCTAGAACCAGAAAAGCTCTAGGAGCCAGCCTGGGTCCCTGAGCTCCTCTCAGCAGGCCTGCAGTCAATCACATCCAACTTACATTTATTGAATATTTGTTATTTGCCAGACTCTGTTTTAGGTAAATTTTGTGCTTTCTTACTTAATTTCTTATTTAGTTTTAAAACTACAACCATATATTAAAGTTACAGAAGTTCAGTATTAGAACAAGAACAACACTCTGGCAGCAGGAGCAGCTGCTCCTGCTCCATAGGCAGGATGTGAGATTGGGTCTCAGAATGGGGCCCCCGTCGTTCTCCCCATAGTTGAACTCTGGCCATCATCCTTAATGCTTGGGAATCACTAAATAGGGTTGCGTGTGTGAAGTTTGCATCCTGTCATTCTGAGTCTTGTGCCTCCTCTCTCTTGCAGTGGTGCTGAGTACCCTCCGGCAGCTGAGCACCACCACCTCCATCCTGACAGACCCATCCCAGCTGCCAGAGCAGGCATCAGAGGCTGTTTCCAGGATTGGCAAGAGATTGGGGGAATCCTAAGGTTAGTTGGCATGTGGCTGCATGAGATGCCTGAAGACCCCCCTGTACCCTTCCTGATGCACGGCCTCAGGGCTGCCCTTGACTCCTGGGGCTCACTGCATCTATCAGGACGATGCTGTGCTCAGGTCTGAAGCAGGCTGGGGCCTGCCCACAGCAGTATCCCATCTTGGGAACCTAGCTGTGCCCTCTCACTCAGTGACTCAATCACAGTCTCCCCTGCGTTTGGGAGGCCCAGACAAAGGGAAACATCAGCTGTTCTGCTCCTGCCCTCCTGGTGGCCTACTGGGGTCCAGGGCTAGCAAGTGCAAGACAAGAGACAAAGCCTAGTCCTGCAGGTGGGATCACCCAGGGTCCTCAGGATTCCTTTCTTGAGACTTAGAGACTTGGCCCCGCCACATTATCCACTTGTGCTCCTCTGGCAACCCTGCACACTTTGGACCTCTGTAGCAGCCGTGACTCTTCCTCTTCATCTCCTGCGGGGCAGCACCTGACCCTCTGGGCTACCACTCTGACCTCTGCAAAAAGGAATGTGCCTCCTCCCTGGTGTATCCTATTGAAGGGGAAATCTCCACCAGCCCCTGAGCACACATGGAGAGTAATGGGAATAGAGACCAACTGGACAGGACAGCGGTGCAGGCAGTGCACTCAGAGACCCTCCAAGAAGTGTCATATCTATTATGTCTCAGTCCTACCTGGCATCATGGTCACCATGACATTTCCAACATTGCCAGGCCTAGAGCCTTGGCCTTGCCTCCCAGCTGAGGCCCTTCCGTGCCTGTTTCTGCCCACTTGTACTCTGCAATTATGGAGGAGGCAAGTACACTCCAGGGACTATCCCCTTTGGTTCTAGCATTCGAAAGGTCACACTCCATGATGCTGCTGTCATCCTGGTCATTTTATCTGACATTTAGCTGGGAACTCCAAACCAGGACAGTTCTCAGACCAAAGATGTCATCCTACTAAAGAAGTCTGACCAACCTTGTGTGAGGAGGAAGAAACAGCGGACAGGCAGGATGCCAAGGAGTCAGCCAGTGAAGCTGTCTCCAGGCTAGATGGTAAAGAGCTGTGCTCAGATTTGAACCAGTGAAGCTTGGAGGGTGATGTGTGTCTGAAGGTTCAAGTGCCCTAGTGTGCGTGTTACAGTTGGTAGAGACAGGGAAAGGTTGGGGGAGAGGGCACTTGACCCTCATCCTTCTCCTTGCTGTCTCTGAGATGCCGCAGGCGGTGAGGTACTCTCTCCAGCTCTCAGGGAGCCCAGTCAAGGGCACCTCCGGGAAGAATGTGCTTTTTTCCCCTGCTGTGACACCTAGAGCAGGCAGCAGGCTTTCTTTTGAACTCTGTCCTCGCCCCTCCTCACCATGCTGCCTGTGAAGAGGGGAGCCCAGCATGTCCCCTGAAGTTCTGATTCATCGAAAGCTCCTGCTGATGCCCGAGGCCTGCCCTGGACTAAATAGGTGGAGAACAAAGAAAGGGTAGGGGCTGCTGGCTGTGCCACTGTTGATGCTATGAGCCCCTGACCACATGCTTGCTTCATTGTCCAATTTCTGTCCTGTTTGGGAATAGCATGGTGGCCCTCCTCAGCCGACCCCAAAAAGCATGTTTACAGGTTGGAGGATGAGCACAAGGCACATGGGCTGAGCCTTGGAGTTTCCACCGAGTACCCCTTCCTTTCCCAAAAATAAGGTGAAATCATTCTTCAGAAGATGCAGGCCACTGTGGTAGAAGGAAAAACTAAACCGCTGCTGTGAGGGCCTTGAGAAGCCCAGCCCTTCCTCCTCCCATGCCACGTGACATGGGCCACACCATGGACTCCAGGTTCTCTCTGCCCTTGCTGGGGAGTAACCTTGTGTTTAAAACTCTGTGGGTATAAGATTGGCCTTTTGCTTCTCTTGCCTACCTCTCCACCATTTTGCTGAGTTAATCTCATCCTGTTTCATCAGACGTTTAAGGCTGTTAGATTGTGTAAAACTGGGGTGAGAGAGGAGAATGAGAGTGTGTGTGTGCGCGCGCGCGCGTGCACATACATGCATACGTGCGTGTGCGTGTGTGTGTGTGTCCTGGTAGACTTTATTAGGTGCATTTTTTTTTTTTAGTGACTCCATTTTCCTTTTCTTGGTGCTCACTTAGGCCGTGGCTGTGAGGTCACAATGCTTTAAAGTCTCCAGGAATGATTCTACCTTAGAGATTTTCTTGTTTTGAAATCTTGCCTGATGAACCTGGCCAATCAGAGGGTCCTAGCTTTGACTGCTGTCCTGGACACCAAGGCCCCTGTGCTCGGGGTCTCCCTGGGTGCTGGCCACACTGTTGGACCAGGGCTTGTTTACAGTTCTTTCACTCCCATTCCTGTCCCCGCTCACGTGGTAGAAACTTCAGAATGTTGCCGCTTTGGAGACTAAGAATATCAGCCTAAAAGGATAACCCACAAAGCCACCTGGGAAATCTCTGCAAGGGTTTCTGTGAAATCTTCACAAGCCATCAGCGCATGTTCTGTCTGTTCTTTCACTATGAGTGGGTCCTGCAGAGGCAGGGTAGCTCTGGCTAAAGGGCTTCCTCAAAGTTAGCAGAAGGTTATGCACCAGTTGTCACCCTCGGGAGAGGCTAGCCATGCTGTAGTGGCTTCGCACAGCACAAAGGAAACACTGCAGCTTCAGAACTTGGTGTTGATATACTGGGTCTTGTAAAGGATGCTGGAAGTGATCAGCTAGCACGGATTCTCATGTGACCCAACCATGAACCCTGGATGTTGTCAGTGTGCTCGTGTGCTCAGGACCTGTTACCTCCCAATAGTCCCCCCGCCCAACATACATACTTTAGAGATCTGTCCTCAGATCTATGCCCTGGTGAAGAGTGACATCCCTGTAGATTCCTAGAGGACATGGCATCTGTTTGCTGGTATAGTCCAGTGGCAGATGGCACTGTGACTGCCTGCTGGATCACCTGGCCTCGGCTCAGCCTCGCCTCCGTTCACTTACTCTTGTCTTCCTTCTACACTGTCAGAGATCCCTTTCTGTTCCTTTTTTTTTTTTTTTTTCTGAGACAGGGTTTCTCTGTAGCTTTGGAGCCTGTTCTGGAACTAGCTCTTGTAGACCAGGCTGGCCTCAAACTCACGGAGATCCACCTGCCTCTGCCTCCCGAGTGCTGGAATTAAAGGCATGCACCACCACTGCTCTGCTCCCTTTCTGTTCCTTCTAACCTGGCTCCTCAAGGCTCTCAGCCCTACTACCTGAGGCGTTCTGAGAGATCCTGGGTGTGTGCTGGCAAGGTGTGTGGTCAGTGATACAGGAATAGTCACCTAGAGTGCCAGTGTTGCCAAGAAGTGCAATTTTGAGCTCAGTTCCTTGATGCTTTGTAGTGTTTCAGAGGACCTGTTTCTGGGTCTGCGCATGTCTGGAAGGAAAGGGAAAGTTAGGTTGCAGTGGAAGAGCATGAAGCTCAGGCATATGTGAAGTATGTTCCTCTAGCACACACCTTGCCTAGGATCTACTTAACAGGTTTTGAGATTTTTGTTGTTTGTTTTTTGGTTTTCCAGGGAGGGTTTCTCTGTGTAGCTTTGGAGCCTGTCCTGAAACTTACTCTATAGACCAGACTGGCCTTGAATTCACAGAGATCCACGTGCCTTTGCCTCGAAAGTGCTGGGTTTAAAAGGCACGTGCCCCCACTGTCCGGCTAGGTGTTGTGATCTTAAGACCCATGGGCAGCTGGTGGGAGACAGCAGTAGTGTGAGAGCAGCCTTAGAAAACAGCCCCACCCTGTGCCTCTTCAGATGTGGGCGAGAACAGGTCAGCTACCAGCTTTCTGAGGAACGGGCCTCCCTGTTTACTAGATAGGACTGACTGCTGTCAGAGCTTGCCAGACTCAACCTTCTGGGAAGAAAAGGGAACTTTCCATAATGAATGATAACGTGTGTATGCACGCGCACTTGCTCAAGCCTGTGTGTGTGTGCATGTGTGCTTACTTTGTGGAATTTTATTTTTGTGAGATTCCTTTCCAGTTATTTAGCAAAATTCACCTATATCTTTCTGCCAATTTTGGTTCCACAATTATAACCCTGGGCATAGTGAATTTGGAATTCCTTTGGGATTTCTGATCTGGCATTCTCAAGAACTGAGATTGCGGAAGGGAGGGAGACACTGACATTTCCTAGTTTACATCCTGCAGGTTAAAAGGTCTCGTGGCCTCAACTAGTCTGTGTCTCTCCTAGGAGAATCCAGTATCCCACCCCAGGTACCTGGTCACCTGGATCTTCATCCTGTAGAGGGAGAGCAGGCTTGTTTGCCTGCTCTGTAATGCCCCAGCTGAAGCAGCATGTTCTCCTTCAAGTCCTTGAGGTTTCAGCTTCTGTGCACAGGCTGAGTGTCTGTCGTGTGGTTTGGTGGTGGTGTAGGGCTCCTTTGAGGAGGCAGCTACTCCTGGGTTAGGGTGGGCTTCACTTAAACCAGAGATCCTTGGGACTGCTCTCCTGAGCTGGTCCTCTTGATGCCCTGCTGTTGACAGGCACGTTTCCACCAGCTGTACCCAACACTACAATGCAGTTTTAAAACTATATTTGCATCTAAGACAATAAATAAACTTATTTTTTTTGGAAAGCTTGTTCTGTGTGACTTTCAGTGCTGCCCATCGAGCAGTGGGAGGGATGAAATAAGGAGGTCGGAGCCGTGTGATGTCCTGGCTGACTGGCTCTCTGCAACCAGGAGTGGAGGTATATGGAGTGGGTGGGCAGGAGGATTCTGGAGGTGCGTCCGTGAAGATGGTAGTCCTAGAAGCCCGCATGCAGAGAGAACTGCTGACGGACACTGGACATGCTGGGTGCTACCTACAAGCTCTCGCACCCAATGGTCTGGTAACTCATGGAGCTCTATGCCCATAATGTACATTACTGTTAACATGGCCTGCACTTTAGGAAGGGTCCCAGTAGCTTCCTTTGCTAAGTGTTGACCCAGCACCCTAGACAGAATACTGAAATATTGACCAGGGCTGAGAAGGTTCTGATCATCTCTAAATTGGAAGCTTTCTTTTCTTCACACCATCTTCCCTAGTTGCTCACCTCACCCTGACTCCGCACATGTACAGAGTGGCTAACAAGAGCCAGCCTCTATGGGAACTACTGGCTTTTTTCATGAGGTAACGGCCTAGATCTAAATCTCTTTACCTGAAACTCTCTGAGCTAATATGCACTCTTATCTTCTCAAAACGCCACGCCTCCAAGAAAACAAATTCAGGGCACAAACCAAGGGAACTGGAGTTCCTTCAGAGAAAGGTAAGTGGTTCACAGCTTGATAGCTTAAAGGACCTTGGCTTCCACTACGCTAACTGAGAGCTATCTGCTCTGATCTTCTCAAAGTTTTGAATCCATCTCTATGCATCTCTGGGGTTTTGGAAAATGCTACAAGAGGCAGAATTTGGAGAAGGTCAAGTTTGGGTGAACCGGAGAGCCGATAGCAGCAGTTAAAGCGCTCGGGACTGGAGCAGACTGAGGAGTTTGGTCAGAGCCCAGTGCCCAGTGTGTATTGAGCTCCTGCTGTGGTCAGACTTCAAGTCATATATACCTCTGAACAGTTCACAAATTCATGGGACTCTTAGGAGGCCACAGCTAAAAGGTCATCTGTCTTACAAATGGCTTCCTTCTCTGCCAGTTGCCGAGCCCAAATCTGAAACATCACCCTTGATATCCTTGTCTTCTCCCCTTCATCCTTCAACACCAGACTTGTCAGGTCACCTTCTTAATTCCAAGTCCATCTGCTTTGTTCCAGCCTCCTGTCAGCACTGTGCCTGGTGATGTCATTTCCTAGCTGACACAATGTATACTCCATTCTTTGTCTGTCTCCACCTTGCAGAGGGACTTTCAGAGACCCAGGTCTGGTCACGTCACTGTGCAGCTTTCCAAGTGAGGCTGCTCACCCAATGCAAGCCCTCCCTATCTCACCCGCCTGACGCCGGCTTGCCTCTGCAGCCCCGCCTTTGTTTTTTGTCCTTCCCTGCACACACACAGTGTGTCAGTTGGTAACGTTTAGTCTTCAAGGTTCCCCCAGGCAAGTTGCCCACACCCAAACCCTTTCTCCATTTTAATTCCCTTTTCCAGCTACCTCCATTTTTTTTCCCTCCAGGTCTTTCCTTGAAAGTAGTTTAATCAGGAGACCAGCGACAGTTCTCCCTCCAGTTCAGCTGGCCCTGTTTTCCTCAGAATACTGAAGGGTCAAGATCATTCAGTTTTTCTTCCCTGTGAGCTTCATGGCCCCTAAGGACCGAGACTCTTGTTTCCTGTGGCACCAAGCACACAGTGAGCATACAGGGAGCTAGGTAACCTGTGGATGAACTCAGTCCAGGCTTACTCACTGGCCACCCCAACTGCCATTCCCAGAAACGGCGAAAGAAGAAAGACTTACGAGTAAGAATTCCAGGAGGGGTCTGCAGTTAGCAAGAACAAGTGCCAGGCTGAAGAGGATATCAACTATGATTACATAGGAAATTTTAAGACAGTTTTAAAAATTGATTATTTGAGCTGGAGAGTTGGCACAGTGGTAAAGAATGTTTGCTCTTGCAGAGGACCTGGGTTTGGTGCCCAGCACTCACGTGACTTCACAACCTCTGAGGGCACCAAGCATGTGCATGAACGTAGGAAAACCACCCGTACACACTGAATAATAAATCAATGCTTAAAAAGTTTCTATTTTATGTGTATAGGTGTATTTGTATGTACTGCCTACATGCCTGGTGGCCAAGGAGCCCTGGATCTGGAGTTACAGATGCTTGTGAGTCACCATGTGGTTGCTGGGAATCGAACCCAGGTCCTCCAGAAGAGTACCCAATGCTGTTAATCTCGGAAACTTCTCTTCAATCCCAGGATTTTAAAAATTTTTTAACTTGAGCAATTTAGGTTATTTGCATAAAAATAAAATTAAATATCATTTTGATACAAACTCTTCCCCACAGCACTGGTGATCAAACAGCCTTGAGCATGGTAGACAAATGCTCTGCCACTGAGCTGCATTCACAACCCTTGACACTTTGGGAAAGGGCTTCCCTATCCAGCTCAGGCTGTACTCCATCCAGCACATATCCTCATGCCGTGGCCTCCCAAGTGCGGAGCCAAACCTGAGGCCCTGTGCTTGGCTTCTTTGGACTTTTGATTCTGCAGACTGCAGTTGAGCTTCTTGGGTGTTGGTAGCTTTTGTTGTTGTTGTTTAGGTCAAGTCAGAACATAGTTTTGTGGAGGACCTAGCATTTAGTGAACATACCTTTTTTTTTCTCTCTCTGTCTCCCAAGACAGGATCTCACTATGTAGCTCCGGCTATCCTGTAATTTACTATGTAGATTAGGACAGTCTTGAACTCACAGAGATCCACCTGCCTCTGCCTCCCAATTGCTGGGATTAAAGACGTGTGCCACCACCACCCAGGCCATGAACAAGTCGTTTTAGATAAGGCTTCCCAAACACACACAGTAGTTGATAATAGTGTGATAAACACCTAATGTCATTAGGGGTCCTAATGGCCGTCACCGTCTGCAGTGGTCAGCCCAGGGCCAGTTTCCTTTCTACCTTCCTTGCCCTAATTCTCATTATTTTGAAGCAAACCCAGATAACATATGGATTTCAACTGTTGATAGCATTTTTAATTAGTGAAGCGTGGTGGCTTACTTTACTCTCAGCACTTGGGAGGCCAAGGCAAGCAGATCTCTGAGTTCAGGCCAGCCAGGGCTCTATGTAAGACCTTGTCTTAAACAGGCAAACTAACAAAAATTCCCTCAAATCCCCCACATTTCCATAAGTGCATTAATACCCGTTAAGTCATTTAGAAGCTCCTGAGAGGTTACAGTAAATAAAAACCCTGGAGAATGGAGTGTTGTAATTAATCAGATTTCTCCTTCACCGAATCATTAGCTAGACAACCCTTATTTAGAAAAGGGAAGAGCTTTCTAAGATAAGAGTTTACTTTCCTGCCTGAATGGGTATGGTACTGCAGGCTGCCTAATCTCTTTATCGAGTCTGATTGGGTACAGCTCCTGGGCTGTTTGGTTCCATTACAGTTGTAGCGGGGGCAGGGTCTGAGCCAGCAGAGACTGGCACCCTGCCACGCACTCAACCGAGCAGCCCCAAGTCACCCATTAGTGAGGGTGTGCCTGGCTTTCACTGGGACACTTAGAAGCCGCCAGCATCTTCCCTTCTGTCCCTGCGTAGTATAGCAACATCTGCTCCTCTAGTCTGGTCCCCTTCGGTCAATAGCTATACCCCGAAGCCTAGATTTGAGCTGCATGTGGGGAGATCCACTTTACTGGAGATCAAACAAAATCGACTTCAATCCCAAGTGATACGGGTCTCTGAGATCCTGCAGGAGCTGAGAGGATGTAAGACCAGGAGTGTTTTAGCATCTGGGCCAGGAGCCAAGCAAAGTCAGGCTGCGGAGGGATCTCTCAGGCAAAGCCTGCGGGGATGGAGTGAATGGCAAAGGAAGCAATGGTTGCCAAATCGTAATAACTTAACATCTTAGATTTTGGGGGTTTGCCCACCCCAGGGTTTTTCTTGTCCCTTACCTCCTCCGACTTTGGCATTTATCTCCTTTGTCCCTGACTCATTCCTTTCATGAGTTTCTCAGCTCTCTCTTTCTCATCAACCTTTCTGTAACTTCCAGCCTCCCCAGTGCAGGGCGCCTTGGCGCCACCACCTCCTTCCGCCTTGAGCCAAGCTTGAGGCTCTACCTTGATTCTTTCTTTATGTCTCACATTCTCAACATCAGTAAGTTCTCCAAAATAAGCACAGATCCTTCCACCATTCTTCCAGAACAAAGCCCAAAGCCCTACTTTGTCATTCACCATAACAAGCTCTGTCTCCCACCGCCTTCCGGTTCCACGGCCCAGGCAGAGGAGTGCCCATGCATCCCGATGGGTCCTCACCCTTGCCAGCGTCGCCTGCTCTCTTCCTCCATGGTCGGCCCTGGCCTGACTCGGGCCTCCTTGGCCTTTGAACTCCCACCGGCGTTCGCGTCACATGCTACCCTCACTTGGTAATGTAGCCCTCGGTGCCACTTTCACGTCACTGCTGTGGCTTGAGGACAAAGACCACATCTCGTGTTATCTGACATCTGTCATGCATACAGCTTCTACACCCAGAGTCCTTGGTAAGGTCGTGATTTAAATCGCATCTACCACTACCTGTTAGCACAACGCAGCAGCCTGTGAAATAGGTACTATTATTACTCCCTCTGTAGAGATAAGGAAATTGAGGCTTAGAGATGCTTATGTAACACCCAGCACCAAATGCTGATCTGAACTGTGGTCCGGGGTGTGTCTGGCTGTAGTGCCCAGTCAGGGATTCCCCTGAACTGCAGCAGGTGTGTGCTGGTTCCTCTGCTGGACGTTCCAACAGTCCACTTTGTCTTCAGGGTCTACGGAACAGAGATGCTGTCTCATTTGGAACATGAAAGCCGAGGCTTCCCTTGTAAGAACGTCTGGCAAATGAAGAACACAGAGAACAACTTCAGTTTGACAAAGTTTATCTGTGAAATGTCTACAGCTAGTGTATCGAGTAGTGGCAGACAAAGTCTCCTCTAGGAGCAGGAACAAGATTGGGATGCCACTTTGTGCCACCTCTATTCAGTATTGTCCTGGAGCTTCTCTCTGGGGCAGTTAGGCAAGAAAGCAGAATACAAGGTATTCGAGTTCAGAAAGGAAGACATAAAACCATTTCTTGTTCTAAGTGCTAATGAGAATCCTGTTTAGCTTCTGCGAAACATGAAACCGGGTGTGTTGAGCACGGTATGCCTGTAAGCAACAAAGCTGTGTAGATGGCATGATGTTATACATAGAGAAATCCAAAAAGTGTATTGGAGCCAATACATGAGTTCAAGATGGGTGCAGAGAGCAAGATTAGCGCACAAAGCAGCATTCATGTGTACCAATAAATAGCCTGCAGATGAAATTAATATCCTGGGGCTAGAGAGATGGTTTAGTGCGTAAAGGCACTTGCCATGTAAACCTAATGACCGGAATTCAATTCCCAGAACCCACATAAAGGTGCGAGGAGAGTACACAGCCTGCAAAGGTGCCCTCTGACCTCCACACACACACCGTGGTACTGGCATGTGCACACGCATGCCATGAACACACATTAATAAAACAATCTTATGTAATACACCATCAAGAACAAAATTCTGCCAAGCAGTGGGGGCATACACTTTAATCCCAGCTCCCGGGAAGCAGAGGTAGGTGGATCTCTGTGAGTTTGAGGCCAACCTGGTCTACAGAGAGAGTTAGTTCCAGGACAGAGAAACCCTATCTCAAAAAAGCCAAAAGAAAAAAACTCCTAAGAAATAAATTTAACTAAGATAATTCAAGACTGATATTAAATAACTAAGATAATTAAACTGAAATTTTTTTCTTTTCAATATATTTTTTTTCAAGACAGGGTTTCTCTGTAGCTTTGGAGTTTGTCTTGAAACTCGCTCTGTAGACCAGGCTGGCCTTGAACTCACAGATGTCTGCCTGTCTCTGCCTCCCAAGTGCTGGGATTAAAGGTGTGCACCACCACTGCCTGGCTACACTGAAAATTTTACAACAGACTTGGCACATGCCTTTAGTCCCTACACTGAGGAGCCAGACACGGGTGGATCTCTGTGATTTTGAGGTCAGCCTGGGCTACACAGTGAGACTCTGTCTCAAACAATTTTTACAATACTGTTGGGAAGTATGACTAATAATAAAAAGAAATTAGCCGTTTCTATGCAGTACAATATAGGTGTGTACCATAATACCCCATACAAACCTGACATGGAAGGTCACGTATGGTACGGTTACATACAGATGAGGGTCCGGGGTGGCATACATACATCCAAAGAGACAGTGCACGTCTCCGGGGGCAGCGGGAGGTGACATGTTTCAGAATCTGTTGGTAGTGGTTATTACACAACTTTGTGTGCCAAACGCCACCAGATCATGGGCTTTACTATCGCTAACTTTATTTTGTATGAATTTCTCTTTGTTTTGTTTGTTTTCCTTTTGAGGCAGGGCTTATCTGGGTAACTCTTTCTGTCCTGGAACTCACTCTGTAGGTCAGACTGGCCTCGAACTCAGAGATCCACCTGCCTCTGTTTCCTGAGTACTAGAATTAAAGGGGTGTGTGACTATGTCTGGCTATGAATTTTTCAATTAAAAAATGTTTAAGAAATTATCTCAGAACATGAATGGTTGAGTGAAGCAGGGGAATCATGAGTTTGGGGCTAGCCTGAGCTACGTTTCTACCCAACGACCCTGCCTCAAGGCATTCTGTGCTCGTGGTTTGGAAGACTTGCCCCTGCTGTAAGCTGAGCTGTAGACTCAGTGCAGTCCTCATCAGACTCCATCTTTCTACAGAAACAGACAAGTCAGTCCTAACAGCCATCTGTAAGGCAGGGAACCAAGAATAACCGAAACCATCTTGAAAAAGAACAGGGTTTAAACCCAATTTTAAAACAGTTTAAGCTAGGTGTCATGGCTCCTACTTGTTAGCCCAGTACTTGAGGGCAGAAGCAGAAGGATTACAGAAGAGAACTTGTAATCACAGCAAGTTCAAGGCCAGCCAAGGCTACATAAGGCCCTGTCTCAAAAAACAAAACAAAACAATACATTATTTATAAAACTACACTTTGCCTAGAACTTGAGTAAGAATCCAAGTTCCAAGCCTGCCTGGGCCACCTGAGACCCTGTCACAAATAAAACTAAAAACATGATAAAGAAATAAAAGAGCTGGGGAGCTGTGTGTGTGTGTGTGTGCATGTGTGTATGTGTGTGCACGTGCATGCGTGTATGTCTGTGTACATGTATGCATGTGTATGTATATGTGTGTGCATGCATGCATGCGTGTGTGTGCGTGTGTGCATGTGTGTATGTGTGTGCATTCATGTGCGTGTATGTGTGTGTGTGTAATTTCAGTGGCAGAGCAGTTGTCTAGCATGTGTAAGGTCCACAGTACTGGGAGGAAAATAAAACAAGAACAGAGAATATGACTCAGTGAGTAGACAACAGGAATGTGAAACAGTGCATTGTGGGAAATAAGCAGTGCTTCCACAGCAAAATGCTATGCAAGAATAAAGACATGAGTTCAAATCCCCGGAATCCAAGGAAAAGACCAGATGCAGGGAGAGATGGCTCAGCAGTTAAGAGCACAGGCTTCTGGGTTCAGTTCCCAGCAACCACATGGTGGTTTACAACCATCAAAAACTACAGTTCTGAGGAATCCAATGCCCTCTTCTGATTTCTGTGGACACCAGATACACAGTGGTGCGCAGATAAACAGACAAAACACCCATACACAGAAAAAAATTTAAACAAAGATGACATCGCCTTCAGTAGTACCTCCCTGTAGTGCTAGCATTCCTCCAGGGAGCGGGAGCGGAGACAGTGGAATTCCTGTGCGCTCAAGCTAGTCTGGCAAACGCGACCAACACAGAGAGACCCTGTCAAAGTAAAGGGTCTGACTGACACCCAAAGTTGTCCTCTGACCTCCACAGGTGTGCCGTGGCTCCTGCTCGGGCACGCACGCGTACGCACACACACACAACAGGGATCCTATCATACTTTTATGAGATGTTTGTATCTACATCACGGTCAAATGTGGAACTGTTGAATATATCAAGCTGAATGTGATCTGTTCACATCAGGGAATGTCACTCTGTCAAGAGGGATGAACACTGACACGTGATTCAACATGGAACTTGAAAGCATCGGCCAAACAGAGGAGGCCAGGCACAAGTCCCCACACACTGCGTGTCAGTGAAATGACCAGAGTAGACAGATCCACAGATGGACACAGATGGGTGACTGCCAGGGACTGGAGAGAGACGGCACAGAGAGAACTGCCACCTTGGTGAACGGCGTTCTGGAATTAGATCACGTCGGCTGTGGATGTGGCTGCAGTGGTGTGTACACGACAGCTGCGTGCACGGCTGCAGTGGTGTGCACACGACAGCTGTGTGCACGGCTGCAGTGGTGTGCACACGACAGCTATGTGCACGGCTGCAGTGGTGCGTACACGACAGCTGTGCGTACGGCTGCGGCGGTGTTTAACTGCTGACTTGACAGGTCCTGTAGTCTCCGGGGAAGAGACTTCTGAGAGACTGTCTAGGTCAGGCTGGCCTGCAGGTGCGTCTGGGAAGGGGATTATATTACGGATTGGCTTAATCACTAGCGGCAGGCCCTTGGGAAGTATGCAGCTCACGTCCCCGGTTCTGAGCCCTGGACGGTAGAGAGCAGAAAGCTGCACCACCAGTGCATGCGTGCACCAGTGCATGCGTGTAGACCTTCATCCTCTCTGTGCTCTCGACTATGGGTGTGGGGTGACCAGGACCTCAAGCCCCCACTGTGGCCTCTCTAGAATGCTAGACCCAGGAATTGTGCTCAAATAGACCTCACAGCTAAGTTGCTTTTCTGTTTTCAATTTAGAGACTAGGTCTCACTCTATATCCCTGGCTTACTATATAGTCCAGGATGGCCTTGAACTCACTGCCTTCCTGCCTTAGGGCCTAAGTACTAGAATTACATAGAATTACAAACATGTGATACCACTCGGCCCTAAATGCTGTTTTTTTGTTTTTGTTTTTGTTTTTCTTTTTCTGAGACAGGGTTTCTCTGTGGTTTTGGAGCCTGTCCTAGAACTAGCTCTTGTAGACCAGGCCTCCCAAGTGCTGGAATTAAAGGCGTGCGCCACCACCGTCCGGCCCTAAATGCCGTTTTTAGAAAAATAAGAGTAAGGGGCTGGAGAGATGGCTTGGCAGTTAAGAACACTGGCTGTTCTTCCAGGGGACCCGGGTTCAATTCCCAGCAGCCACATGGCAGCTCACAACTGTCTGTGACTCCAGTTCCAGGGGATCCGACACCTTCACACAGACATACATGCAGATGAAACACCAGTGCACATAAAATAAAAATAAAATTATTTAAAAAGCAGAAAAATAAGAGTACTCTCTCTAAGATTGCATAATAAATGTTAAGCCAGAGCAAGCCCGAGTATCTGCTGCGAACAACTCGGGGCCCTGCATAAACCACTTGATGAAGTCGAGACTGAGTTCTCATTATAAAGGCCTGTCGTTTGGATAATCCATTAAAGGGCTGAGAGAAGCAACAGACACTGGTCAGGCTCTACATCGGTTGCACAAGGAGTCACCCCCTAACAAGCAGCAGCTGCGAGACCCAGGGAGCAGAAGAGGACTGTGGACAGCCGACTGGCTCAGACCGGCTCATCGCGGAGATCTCGCATGCTCCTAACCCACTGCTGGGGCGAGAGGCAGTGGGGTCAGGAACGTTATTCTTCACCTTCGCTGGTAATGTTCCCCAGGTCCGCTTTCATCTCCTTTTAACTATTTCACTTTAAAATTTGAAATCATATTTATTAATCTTTCTAAGGTGTGGTGGCTCACGCCTGTGATACGGGTTTTCAGGAGGGTTGCCCTGAATCCAAGGTCAGCCTCCATAGTAAGACACTGCCTCAAAATGGTTGCCGACAGGACTGGAGAGGAGGTTCAACAGACAGAGGTAATTCTGATGATCCAAATCCAATCCAAATCCAATCCCCAGAACCATAGAGAAGAGGAGACAAATGACTTCACAAAGTTGTCCCCTGGCCTCCACATGCACACTGTGGTACATGTGTACGCATCAGTCACACATAATAATAATAATAATAATAATAATAATAATAATAATAATGATACAGATACTTTTTAAAAATCTGCAAGTTGGGGGCTGGAGAGATGGCTCAGCGGTTAAGAGCATTGCCTGCTCTTCCAAAGGTCCTGAGTTCAATTCCCGGCAACCACATGGTGGTTCACAACCATCTGTAATGAGGTCTGGTGCCCTCTTATGGCCTGCAGGCATACACAGACAGAATATTGTATACATAATAAATAAATAAATAAATAAATAAATAAATATTTTTAAAAATCTGCAAGCTGGATAATCAGGCAAAGGAAACGACTCTCCGCCCCAAAGATGTCCTTCTTTGTTGCTTTCTGCTCTCCTGTGAGACGGATCCACACAGACACGAGTGGCTCCAGCTCAGAGAGAGAGCATTATTTAGTGTTTAGTTATTTTCAGTTAGGGTCTCTTGTTGCCGAGGCTGTTCTCCAACTCCATGTAGCACAGGCTGGCCATTAAACTTACGATCCGTCTGCCTCCACCACCCCAGTGCTAGGATTACAGGTGTGTGCCACCATGTTTTGACCTGGGCATGGTGTGTCACGCCTATATTCCAGCCCTTTGGACATGGAGGCAGGAAGAGTACTTCCTGTTTAAGGCCAGCCTGGGCTACATAGTGGTTTCCAGGGCAGCCTGAGCTAGAGACTTTGTCTTGGGGCTTTAGAAGCTGCTTTTACCCATTAGCCTGGTATTTTACCTGTGGCAGATATCGTGTGAGAAGGGCTATGAAGGCTCATCCTTCCATCACATGAAGAAGAGCCTATTTTTTTTCCTGTTTGGGTTGCATGGTGGCTGTGAAAATGTGCTCTCCCAACCCTTCCTGGGAAGTGTGATCAGCTGAGCGCCTCTGATGGCTGAGAACCTCTGGAACACATAGCCCCACCCAGACAGTGGCAGTGTAGCAGGGACTGAACTGGCTCATCCTCTGGAGACAGGGACCCCTCTGATAACCAACAAAAAGCCCTTGGTTTTTTTCTGCAGCAGCTTAGTTAAACTGTATCAGTAGAAGCCATGCATGGGAGGGAGGCACCCATATCTATAGTCCCAGTACAGTGGAGGCAAGAGGATCAGGAGTTCAAGGTCAGCTTTAGCACAGGAAATCTGAGACAACCTATGTGACCTGTCTTTAAGAAAAAAAGAAAAAAACCTTCTTAAACCAGCTCCAGTGGCCAAGAGCTGCCTCCAACTCCCCTGTGCTCCTTCCTTCTCCTTTAGCTACGATCTGAACCGCCCCTGGGGTCACATAACTCTCCAGGGCTCCCAGCCCCGCCCCACTTTCGGCCCCTTCCCTCCTGTGGCCAGGGCTGGTGTCAGTGTGATCCCTCACGCGGGTGTGAATGCTAGTGTGCGCGCCTTGTCTGTTTTGTGACCAGGTTAGGATAGGGTGTCAGGGTCAGAGTCCTTCCTGGAGACTGGTGTCGCTTCTGGAGATGGCTCTTGGGACTTTTGTCTCCACGTCACTTTAGAAGCACCTTGAGTGACAGAAAGGCACGCCTCCTGTTCGCCTTCCAGTCTCGGGTAAGCCTGGGCGCAGTTTCGCATTTACTGGCTGTTTGATTTATTGTTTGACATTTGGTTTTCTGCGCGCTTGTGGTTCTGAGGGCGTCTGAGCTTTTCTCTTTTCTCTCCTCTGTCCTTTTCTCCCCCCCTGACCCTCTCCTTCCTCTCTCTTGCCTACTGAATCTTCTAATTCCTTTTTGCTTTTCCTCACTTTTCTTTATCCTCTAGAATAAGGAAGTTACATCATTCAAAACTCCTTTTTTTTTTTTGGTTTTTCGAGACAGGGTTTCTCTGTGGTTTTGGAGCCTGTCCTGGAACTAGCTCTTGTAGACCAGGCTGGTCTCAAACTCACAGAGATCCGCCTGCCTCTGCCTCCCAAGTGCTGGGATTAAAGGTGTGCGCCACCACCGCCCGACTCATTCAAAACTCCTTGTCTTGGTGTTGGAGATGGCTCAGCAGGGCAAGAGCCCTTGTTACTCTTCCACAGGGCCTGGATTTGGCTCCTAGCACCCATATCCCACAACTGTAAACACCTGTAATTCCAGCTCCAAGGGACCCAGTGTCCTCTTCTGGCCTCCATGGGCACCAGCTTGTATATGGCATAAGCTCACACAGACACACACATACACACGGCATGCACCTGGATAAAATCAAATCTTTCTTCCTACCGCTGTGGTAGGCACCTATTCTCCAACTGCTTAGGAGTCTGAGGCAGGGAAATCACGTAAGCCTATAAATTCAAGGCCAAATTGGGCAGATCTGGCCTAGTGTTCATTTCTTTTGCTTTTATCTTTCCCTCACAGCTCTGTGTCTCCCCAACTTCCTTTATAAAGTGGACAAGCTCGTGCTTTGCCCCCAGAGACTCCCCCAGAATACAGCAATCAAAGCTTTATTATCTGTTGCTTCTCTGTAACTCTGATTGTTTAGTTGCTCTTCCTCTTCTTCCTCCTCCTCCTCCTCCTCCTCTTCTTCTTCTTCTTCTTCGTCGTCGTCTGTGGTGCATGAATTTCTTTTTTGTTTTTTGTTTGTTTATTTTTGAGAAATGGTTTCACTGATAGTTCTGGCTGGCCTGGAACTCAATTTGTAGACCAGGCTGGCCTGGAACGCCTGGAGTTGTGCCTGCCTCTGCCTTGGGGTTGCTGGCACCTAGCAGCACTTGACTCTTTAGTCATGATTGGATATGGTTTTGAGTACAAAGCCACACTATGAAAGATGTTTGGGATATTTAGTTTCCCACAAAATGCCAAAGTCTGCTTGTTAATTCTTCAGCCTCTTTCTAGGTTTTGGTTGATCATGACCCAAAGACATTCTAGGTGCTTGAGAGGTTTTTTTCTAGTTGGGTTCCAGTTAGCTTAGGGTTTCTCATGCTCAGCATCTGCGGTTGGTTCTATCCAATGTCACTGCCTCTAGAGAAGGCGAATATGACTGAGCTTTCCCTCTTGCATAGGGTTGTGGCAGGTGGTCTTTATTTAGAGTGAATTGCTATCTAATCTCTCCTATCTTTTTCTACACTTTTCTTGTTTCTTGGAATCTGTAGGGGGAAATTAGGCGTTCAAGACAAATGCCACCACAGTAGTGGGCCAACTGCATCAGGCCTCAGGGCTTGTATCAAAAGTCCCAATCCCAGTCTGAAAGCTTCTAGACCACAGAGGAACAGCAGCTGCCAAGCTGTCTGCTGACACAGGTCAGTCAGGACTCAAGCAAGTGGCAGTAGATGTACTGATGCCTGTTCCATGATCAACGAACCCCGAAAAATGACGTTGTGTGACAGGAGCCAGGCTCACGGGCACACAGCGTATGATGTCATCTAGGAGGACAGTCTAGAAGGGCAAATCCGGGTAGGCAGAGCGAACAGTGCTTATGAGGGATCAAGAGCAGAGGGGTCTTGGGAGGGACTGCTAATGTGGCAGCCAGGGAGTTTCCTTTGGGACTCGATGGTGGTGTGGTTGCCTGACTTGGCGAGCACGCAGGGTTTCACCGGTTCAGGACACGGCTACTTTCCGAGGGTCTCTGTTCATGTGTGGACACCACAGGGTACACTTGGACAAACCTGGAGGAACGGCCCAATCTCTAGGCTTAGCTCAACAGATGGGAAACGTGGGGTACAGGATGCACTGCCACCACGACACAGCACACCATTCTGTTGGGTTTTGCACTAGCAGGAGTGGTACACGCTAAGATAACGCTGAAAGATATGTAGGGTTGGGAGTGTAGCTCAGTGGTAGAGGTTCCCCACCAAAGTCCATCACTGAAAAACCAAACACCTAGATGTGCTGATCCTGTCTCTCCTCCCAGCACTCTCAAGGCAGAGGCAGGAGGATCACTTGCAAGTTCCAGGCCAGCCTGGTCTACATAGGCAATTCTAGGCCAGAGCCAGGGTTGCTTCGACGCTTACTAACCCCACCCCCCAACAACAATGTGTATAGGGCAGGATAGTATTGTATTGTGTGGTATACTTGCGTAGTATAATGTCTTAGCTACTTTTCTATTGCTGTAATCAAACACCGTGACCAAGCCAACTTAGGAAAGAAAGCATTTAATTTGGGAACTCGCAGTTTTAGAGAATTAGAGTCTGTGTCCATCATGGCAGGAAGATGGCAGTAGGCAGACAGGCACAACGCTGGAGTAGTAGCTGAGACCTCACATCTGTTCCACAAGCACAGGCAGAGAGAAAGAGAAAAGTAATTCAGAATGGTATGGGCTATTCAAGCTTCAAAGTCCACCCTCAGTGAACCTCCTCAACAAGGCCACACCTTCTGATCCTTCCCAAATAGTTCCACAAGCTAGGAAAGAAGCATTTAAATACATGAGCCTGTGGTAGCCATTCTCATTCAAACCACTATAGATAGCACAGTATATAGTAGAGTATTTTATATATATAGCAGAATATAGTACTGTACAGTACAGTATAATATAGTGTACTAGAGTAGAGTATACTATTGTATAATACAATGTGATATTGTATGGTATAGTATTGTATTGTATAATGTAGTATAGTATTTTATAGCAGAGTATAGTACTGTACAGTATAGAATAATATAGCATAGTAGAGTACCATATAGTATAGTATATTATTGTATAGTACAATATAATATTGTATAGTATAGTATTATATGATATAGCACAGTATTATATAGCATAGGATAGTACTGCACAGTATAATATAATATAGTGTAATACAGTACAGTAAGTACATTATTATATAGTACAATATGGTATTGTATGGCACAGTATTGTACTGTATAATGTGGTATAGTATTGTGTAGCATTGTATACTATAGTATAGTACTATCATTGGGATCTGGTCACCAGCCTATGGGACAACATGGAAGTGGTGGAATGTTTAATAAGCAGGGCCTAGAAGAAGAAAGCTAGGTCACTGGGGTCATCCCTCGATCCCTGGGAGTCCAGCCCCTCTTCTCCTTGCCTTCTAGACTCACCATGGGTGAACAGGTTTCCTCCACCCCATGGTTCTGCTATGATGATCAGACAAAGGCAATGGGACCAAGTGACTCTGCACACAATCTCCGATACTGTTCCCTTTTCCCTTCTCCTTTCTTCCGAGAGCCAACAGACGTGGCCCCTGCCTGGGAGCATAGATTCAGGTTATCCTGAGTCCAATCTCCATATGGAAGCAGCTACTGGAACTTCTATTGTTACACAATGAAGAAGGTCCCGGAGCCGCTGAGATGACTCTGGGTATAACCTTTGCTACCAAGCCTCCTCACCTGAGTTCCGTGTCTGGGGCCCTTATGTTGGAAGGAGAGAACTGACTTGGGAAAATTTCTCTCGCTTCTACATGCGTACTTAAATACCACACACACACATAAGTAAATGAATAAATGTGACGAAAGCTTTTAAAAGAAACTAATAACCGGGTCATTTGCCACCTACATGGGCGGGGACTTTGGGGAGGTGGGTTCCTTGGTTTCTGTTCTATTTATGTGAAAAGGCGCCATGACCAAGGCAAGCATTTAACTGGTGAATGGGGGATTGCTTACAGTTTCAGAGCATAGTCTACGACCATTTTAGTGGGCAGCATGGTGGCAGGCAGGCGTGTGCTAGAACCGAGAGCTCTTCTGACCCGACAGGTGCAGGCGAAGGGAGAGGGACCTGTGGACTTTTGAAACCTCAAAGCCCACCCCCAGGGACACACCTCTGCCAACAAGACCACATGTCCCACCGACTGGGAAACAAGCCTTCATACATGTGAGCCTGTGGGGGCCTTCATACATGTGAGCCTGTGGGGGCCTTCATACATGTGAGCCTGTGGGGGCCATTCATACATGTGAGCCCGTGGGGACCTTCATACATGTGAGCCTGGGGGCTTCATACATGTGAGCCTGGGGGGCTTCCTACATGTGAGCCTGGGGGGCTTCATACATGTGAGCCTGGGGGGGCTTCATACATGTGAGCCTATGGGAGCTTCATACATGTGAGCCTGGGGGGGCTTCATACATGTGAGCCTGGGGGGCATTCATACATGTGAGCCTGGGTGGGCTTCATTCATGTGAGCCTATGGGGGCCATTCCCGCTCAAACCACCACAGTTCTCCACAGTGAAGTGGGAAAAACCCAGGTATGGGCTTCAGATGCTATCTGATGACATTCTTTTATTCTGAGATTTATTGATTTTATTTTATGCATATGAGTGTTTTGCTGGTTTGTATGTATGTATGCCACATGTGAACCTACTGCTTACAAAGGTTAGAAATCCCTAGAACTGGAGTCACAGGTTCTGGGAATTGAACCCAGGACCTCTGCAAAGGCAGCAAGTGCCCTGAACTACTCAGCCATCTTTCCATCTTCCCAGGTCCTGATGATAATATTTTTAAGTACATGTTTATAATATAGCTTGCTCCTGCCCATTACCTTCTCGTGTCCCCCTCTAATGTCCTCTGAATGTCTTCTCAACAAATCCCCTCCTACTTTCATACTGTGTGTGTATGTCTTGTGTGTCTGTGTGTGTCTGTGTGTGTCTGCATGTCTGTGTGTGTCTGTGTGTGTCTGCATGTCTGTGTGTGTCTGTGTGTGTCTGCATGTCTGTGTGTGTCTGCATGTCTGTGTGTGTCTGTGTGTGTCTGCATGTCTCTGTGTGTGTTGTGCATGTCTGTGTGTGTTGTGCATGTCTGTGTGAGTCTGTGTGTGTCTGCATGTCTGTGTGTGTGTCTTGTGTGTCTGCATGTCTGTGTGTATCTGCATGTCTGTGTGTGTCTGTGTGTGTGTGTCTGTGTGTGTCTGTGTGTGTCTGCATGTCTGTGTGTGTCTGTGTGTGTCATGCATGTCTGTGTGAGTCTGTGTGTATCTGCACATCTGTGTGTCTGTGTGTGTGTGTCTGTGAATGTCTGTGTCTGTGTGTCTGTGTCCGTGTCTCTGTGTGTGTACAGAAAGACAGGGAAAGACTGAGTTTAGCTAGTGTTGCTTGCACAAGCATGGGTGTGAAGCTAGGACTGAAGCACCGACAACCACAAACGGCTACAGCGCTGATGAGCAATGACCCCTCCCGCCGCAGCCGCTGACCACCAGCAGGTCCCCAGGGGCCTTTCTCCCTTTTAAGTTGATTGGCTCCGGTGTTTTGCCACAGCAATGGGAAGTGAACACGCATAGTAACTGCAAACAAAGATGACTTAAGTACCATTCACTGTGCCTGATTTTAGGTGCTGTACCTGCTTTTGGTTTGGGTGTTGAAGACGGAGCCAAGGTTCTTGTACATACACAGGTGAGTGCTCCGCCACTGAGCTCGGTCTCAGGCCCGGTGCGGTACTTTTATGTGGTAACACAGTAGGCTTGTTGACATCTGTGTCAGCCCCTGCACACACGAATTGTGTGTTGTACCACCTGATGACAGTAGTCAGGAGGAGCACCAGTGCACGTATTGATGAGTGCCCAGTTCTGAAGACTCATGCACACTTAACAATTTAACTATGTCGATTATAGATCAATAAATATGTTCGTATGTATTACAGAGACCTACCTAGACCCATCAAAGCAGGATCTCCAGGTATCAAATCCAGGAATTAGGTTTTTGTTTAAACACACCAAATAGCACCAGCTACGTACTTAGATCAAAACACATGAAGGATTTTGGGACAGTGGCAAGAACAGAGACTTAGCCATGCCTGCCATGTGCCTGTAATCCCAGCACTCAGGAGTCTGTCAGGAAGATTGCAGCTTCTGGGCAAGTTGAGCTTTTCAGCATGACCCTCAGGGTAGAGCATTGGGGTACACAAGGACACCTCTGGGTCCTTACAACTGCACACAGGCTGTGCTCCCTGAAGTTTGGGATGCTCCACCTCATGGAGCAGGCCATAAAGTGGACGTATCAAGTCTATTGTTAGGCAGAGGAGTAGGGGTGTGTGTGTGTGTGTGTGTGTGGTATATGTGTGCCAATGCAGACGCTTGCTTGCTGCAGCGATTGTATAGAAGTCAGAGGACAATGTTCACAGGTCAGACTTGCCTTCCACCTGGGTTTGAGGCAAGTCCTCCTGTTTCTGCTCTGTGCTGACCCATGATCCTCTCCTGTTTCCTCTCTTTGGCATGTTGTGCTGGCTGACCCATGATCGTTGGTGCGGCTCTCCTGTCTCCAACTTTCATTTGCTATAGGAGTGCTGGGATCACAGATGTGTGCCACCACATCAGGCTTTTACCCAAACTCCTGGGATCAAACTCGGGTCCTAAGACCTGTGTAACAAGTGCTTTACCTGCTGAGTCATCTCATGTCTAGTCAGACCGGGAACTAGAGAGGAGAAGCAGACATGTCATAAGGTATCTTCTCCCTACGAGGACCACTAAGTGTGTTTTTTTTTTTTAATGTTTCTATGTGTGATGTATACATTGTATGTGAACGTGTATGCATGTGTGTAATGACCCCGGATGTTAATACTAGCCTTCTACCTCATTTGAGACAAGGTCTCTCATTCAGAACTGTTGTATGCTAGACTAGCTGGCCCGTGACCGTACAGCCATCATAGGTGTGCTGGAATTACAAGCATGTACTACCACTTTGGCTTTCCCTGAGTTCTGGGGATTTGAACTCAGGTCCTCGTGCTTCCACAGTGAGCTCTTTATCCCCTGAGTCATCTCCCCAGCCCAACACCATAGCTTTAATCAGAAAACTGCTGTGGAGTCCCCCAGCCTGGGGCTGAGTCATCTCTGGAACTGTGGGCTCTCAGTGACAAGAGACAGGCTGAGAGACCCTAGCTCAGTCCCTCTTCTGGCTGACTCCCGTGGAGCAAGAAGTTAAAGACACTAGGCAGGGACAGGCAGTGGCCCTCAGAATCTCTATGAGCTCATTGCTTGTCATCACCTAAATCTGGGGCAATGCAGCCACTGAGACCTTAGCCTTCCTGCTCCTAGGTACTGGCCCCCTGCGGTTCCCATCTCTTCCTGTGAGGATTGGTTTCCCACTACCTCGACCGCTCTGCATCTGCGTCATGGCCTCCTTGAACAAAGTCTGGCCCTTCAGTCATGATTACTGAGAAGGCTTCACATTTCCAGGTAGTATGCTCTCCTTGCCCCCCAAAACATATCTCAGATTATCAAAGCAGTCCTCAAGCAGAGTGGGGGCTTTCTCATGAGGGCATCGGCCGCACACAGCCGATCCCCAGCTCCATCACACATGCCAGTAAAGGAGGCTCAGGTGCACCACCTCCCTGGCCATTTGACCCCAACCTTTGGAACCAGCTTCTCTACTCCAGAGAAATCCCTTTGGTTCTTGTCTCTGGGACTTATCATCTGTCAATCAAATGTGTCAATCAAATGCAGCCCTCCGAGAGCGGGGCTGTTCCATCAAAGTCGCTAAGCTGATGGGAACGTTCTGCATCTGTGTTGTCCAGTGGGGGAGGGTGTGGCCATTGAGCCATTTGGACTGTGGTCAGTGTGCTTGACCATGCGTAAGCGTAGTATGAGATCAGAGTAGAGATACCCATTAGAGCAAGAATGGGAAATCTAACCGGGAGGTGGTGGCACACTCCTTTAGTTCCAGCCCTGAGAGGCAGAGGCAGTCAGATCTCTATGAGTTCAAGGCCAGCCTGGTCTACAGACCTGGTCTACAGAGCAAGTTCTAGGACAGCCAGGGCTACATGGAGCAACCCTGTCTTGAAAAACCAGAAAGAGAAAAAGGATGGGGAGTCTAACTCCTAGCTACACAGCTCAGAATCCTGACCACAAGTTCCCTCTGTGTGTCCTTGGATACATCACATCTCTTCCTTTGGGCCTCCGATTTCCCAAGCAGACAATAAAAGTCCTGGCTGACTCAAGATTAGTGGGTTTTGGTTGAGCACCTATGAAAATGAATGCTCGGGAGGACTGCAGGGCTGATAGTTTATCGTGTGCTCAAGCACTAACATACTCAGGCCCTGGACTCCATACCTGGCTTTGCAACAAGCAAAACTAGATGGCTTAGACCGTGCAAGCAAGCAGATGGGATCAAGGCTTTGTGTTTCCAACCTGATGCTCGATGCTGTTGCTGCTGAAGGTTCCTAGACATTTTGAGACACCCCCACCCCCGATCCAGATGCCCACTTAGGACCTTATCAGCTTCTACTCAAGCAGCAAAGCTTCATGTTGGCTGTCCCTACTGAAGTGGTGGACAGGTGAAGACCTGGGAATGCAGAGGGAATTCTGCAGGGGACACCGAGTTACCGCTCTGTACCGGGAATGCTGAGGGAATTCTGCAGGGGACACCGAGTTACCGCTCTGTACCGGGAATGCTGAGGGAATTCTGCAGGGGACACCGAGTTACCGCCCTGTACCGGGAATGCAGAGGGAATTCTGCAGGGGACACCGAGTTACCGCCCTGTACCGGGCATGACGTTGAGTGCCCTTGAGACCCAGCCACTACCCAGAAGGACAGTGAAGTACAGCCTGGAATCTGGGTTGTACTATAAGCAGCTGTGCAGCCCTGAGCAAGTGACTAAATGACTCCCTGACTCAGTTTCCCATCTTATATACCAAAAGGATGTTGGTCATGCTTATGACCTGGACTGAAGAAAATGTTTAGCGGATGCCTGCTGCTGCTGGGATGAATGTCTGTCTGTCTAGTGCAGGGAAATGACAGAACACTAGCTATTTCCAGAACATTCCCATTCAGCAACACCGTCCAGTCTGGATTCCCACCCTCTGATTCCAAGGCCATCACAAACTCCAAACCAGATGATGAGATCATGTCGATATAATTTATTAAATAGACCCTGAGGGCTCCTCCTAGGAGCGGGAGCAACTCAGTACATAAATACCAATAAATAAATATAGCTGTTATAGCTGCCGCTTCCAGCCCCTGCAAGGGTGGAAGAATAAGGTTTCAGTGGACAGAATAAAAATATCATAAATAACAAGGCTTGTCACAATGGCACTACCTCTTTCAAGTTAATTCTTGTGGCGCAAGTCCAGCCCTCTGAGGATAGGAACGGCTCCCCTAGAGCTCTGCCCCCTCACTCAGCATATCCTGTCCTTAGCCTCCAGTTTTTCCATGCAGTCTGAGAACTGTTTCAAAACAGTCAGTTTGAAGCTTTTACGCTCATAGAATTTTTCAGGCCCAGAGACGCTCGGTTTCGATGAATTGGAACACCTGACGTCGGAGCATGTGATATCGCTGAGTCGTTTTGTGACTCTGGAGGTGTCTATTCTGTTCTCGCTCAGCCTTCTGACCTCCTCCAGGTAGGCCTCGATGGTGGAGATGTTGGTGGACGCTTCGCAGCCCAGGGTGAAGCAGGGCAGCTGGAGGGACTCGTCGATTGGCACCTCGCCCGAGCTGTTTTTCTTCTGTAGAGAGAGGGAAAGGTTTGAAATAGTGTGAGAATCAGGTTTGTGATGGCCCAGAGATCTGAGCAGCCTGTTTGCAGGCTTCCTCTGTGTCGAGCCTGACTCAGACATCAGCTCATTGGCACAGCATCCCTGTGAGGCTCGGGTCTGCAGGAGTCTAAGGCACGGCTGGTTTATGAGCTGGAAGACATGGCACACCCACCCAGGTCGGCCATGTTAATGCTCCTACCTACCTAGCTGAAGCCACCCAGCCTTCTGCAACCTGCGCTTAGATGCTCAGAGGCCGAGGCAAAGGACAAAGGGGGCTTATCTGAGTTTCCACGCAGCTCCCTCCTCTTCATGCCTCTGTATGAAGGCCACCGGTGCCGTGGAGGACGGTTTATGTGGCCTGCACAAGCCTCTGAGAAGCTAGGGAGTTTCTCAAACAAATGAGGGACTCAAAGTCCGTCCTTACCCTCCCTCTTCCTCAAAACTGAGAGCTTTTGGGTAAAACCAAATTGCTAAGACCACAGCAGCCTCACCTGGCTCAGCACCTCTACCTTTGAGTCTATTTAAGCCAAGGACAAAGCTTCATTGCCAGGGTGGACGACAAGGTCAGTGCTAATATCAATGCCATTTCCTGACTGGGCATTGTTTACCTGAAGCTATCGAGAGGTTTGGAGTAAGTGTGGTATTCACACCTACTGGGCCTTGTGCCATTCTCCTGCCAGCATCTGCCTTCCAGCAAGTTCCAACAGCACGCACAGATAGTTACCTAGTTAGTTAACTGCTATGAACTAGCCAGAGGCACCAGCCACCCAAGGGAGGATTTTCTCAATTTACTCCCCCAGGACGTCTTTTGCTGCTGGGCAGGGGATTCCTGACTCGAGCTGGCCCATCTCTGAAGCTGTGCTTCCAGCAAGAATGCTGTCGGTGGGACGGTGAGCCAGGTAGATGTGAGATAAGGAAGGAAGGCTGTGAGCAGGGCACACATCCTGTCGTCTGGGGGAAGTGGCTGGTGTCTGGGTCCCTGGACTAGTCTGCCTCTGCCTTCTCTGTTAGTGCATTGACCCCCTCAGAAGCATCCCCACAGCAGCCTGTCTGGTTCTTTCCCATCCCACCCTGGCTGCCGTAGGAGGTTTCACATCGGGAAAGAATAGCCATTCTGGATAGCAAAATAAGGCATTTAAAGAAGTGGTCTGGAAGAGACATCTCAAGGGTACTTACATAGTCTTCATACAGTTCCTTAGATTCAAGTTCCAAGTATTTAAGTATAGTTTTTATCATGTCTGCTGTAGGTGCAGTGTTTGTTGTAGGTGCACCAAAGGATGGACCGCAGGTGGCCAGCCAGGTTCCCATACAGCAGAGCAGCACCCAGGCAGGCTTCGTCGGTCCTGGAGAAAGAGAGGGATGCCGTGAGGGTCATGGGTCAGCTCTGCCTGGTGTAGCTGTTCCTGTCTCATTCCCCTGAGAGCCAGAACGGCTGGTACCTGTGCGGAAGGTCATGGTGACGGCCAGAGAGTGAGTAAAGCCTGCTTCGCTTGTGGCCTCTGGAGCTTGATGTGTTCGCCATGGCCACCAGGCAGTATATAAAGGGCCAGCATGAGGGAGATCACAGGCCCGCCCATGGCGAAACCATTGCTCAGCTTTTCTCCAGAAAACACTTTCAAAGTGCTGCCAGCCACGCTCGGGGAAAGCGGGGCTGGGAGGAAGTGCTGAGGTTACCCTCAAGGCAGGCAGAGGCTTGAGTCACAGCCATACACGTGCTTACACACACAGAGATACACACACATACCACACAGGAAGGCACATGCATCTTGGGCATCTCTTTCTTCTTGGAAAGTGCTTGTTGGCTTAATGAGAGGAAATTTCGAAGCCCAGAGTTGAAGAGTACAACCACCGAGGAAGAAGTGGCTTAGCGGGGGCTGAGGGTCATTGCCCTGCAGGGAATTTCTGGGAGGCCATGTGTAGGCACAGAGTCACTGTGAAATCCGCAGCGCGATCCATCTGTGGGCATTCCTGACGCACATCCACGCCAGTGAACGGGGGATGGCTCCGATCAGCGCTGTGTAGGTGTGCGGGCAAAGATTCCGTGCTACGATGCTTGCTCCTGTCCCTGGATTCTCACCTGTGTCTTCATGACTTCTAGCTCTAGAACCAAAGCCAGCTCAAGAGTTATTTAGTGATGGCGTCTTCCATTTCTCAAGTAATGGGAGTAAGGAGGGTGGCTAATTGTTGGAACACAGCGAGATGGCACACACTTGTCACTTAGCGCTTAGGAGGCTGAGATGAGAGAGTCACAAATTCAAAGCCAGTTTTGACCTTATAGAAAATCACTGTCTGAAAAAGAAACTATTTTTTTTTGAGCCTTGAAGAAACGTTTACTACTGAATTTCAAATCACACATGCAAAGTAGGTAAGACATTCTCTGTCACCTTTAGAATCAACATATCTTTAACTATTTTTTTAAAATGAAAAAGAGTTATTCATGGGTTAGAGAAATGGCTCAGTGGTTAAGAGCACTGGCTGCTCTTTCAGAGGACCTGGGTTTGATTCCCAACTCCCACATGGCAGCTCATAACCATCTTTGACTCCAGTTCCAGGGGAATCCAGTGCCTTCTTCTGGCCTCCGTGGGCACCAGGCATGCACACGGTACACAAATATACTTGCAGGTAAAACAGCCTTTCATGTTGGGTGGTGGTGGAGCTCATCTTTAATCCCAACATTTGAGAGTCAGAGACAGGCGGCTATCAGTGAGTTCAAGGCCAGCCTGGTCTACTGGTGAATTCCAGGACAGCCAGAACTGTTACACAGAGAAACCCTGTCTGGAAAAACAGCAAAAACAACAACAAACCTACCCATATACATAAAATACTTTTAAATAAAAACAGTTATTCAGTCAGGCATGGTAGCTCATACGTGTAATCCCAGCATTCAGGAGGCAGAAGAGGAAGGACTGATAAAAATTTGGGACTGACCTTGTCTACACAGTGAGCTGTAGCCCAGGCAGGGCAGAATGAGACTGTAAATCAAAGAAGTTCTTTGTTAGGCCGGGTTTATCCATCAATGGTGGAGACGCCCCTCACATTCCCAAAGCCCTAATTCAATACCCAGTGTTTAAAAAAATATTATTGGAATCATTTATTCTTTTTGTTAAGATTGTGTGTGTGTGTGTGGTGTGTGTGTGTGTGTTGCCAGTGCCCGAGGAAGCCAGAAGAAGGCGTCCGTTCTCCTGGAGCTGGAGTTACTGGTGGTTGTGAGCTGCCCAGCGTAGGTGCTGGGAACTGAACTGAACTCAGGGTCTCTATGAGAGAAGCGAAGGCCGAGGCGTCTCTCTAGCTTCCCGTCTATTCTTCTTTGTATTTGAAGATTTGGGGTCTGATCATTTGTTACTCCTTTTGGAGGTTTGGGCTTTTTTTTTTATTTTGTTTTTGTTGGTTGCTTGGTTTGGTTTTGCGTTTTTTCAGACAGAGTCTCTCTATGTAGCCCTGGCTGTCCTGGAACTCAGTACATAGATCAGGCTTGAACTCACAGAGATCCTTCCACTTCTGCCTCCCCAGTGCTGGGATTAAAGGTGTGGGCCACCATGCCCAGCTGTGTGTCACTCGTAAAGGCTAGTTGACTGGACTCAGATTTAGAAGTAGAAGCTCTCAGGAAGGATAGCCTCCATCTCTTGGTAATCTATTCTTGGTATTTTCTTTGACTTCCTTCATTCACTTGATCAAAAGTTTAGCATCTTCTGCACCTCCTTATTTTTCTATGTGTGTTGTTTCTTCAGAGCAATGTCAGCATCTGTGTTACAGGACACGTGGAGGAACAACACAGGAGAGCTTGGGTGCACTGGGCCTCTCCCCTTCCTTGTTTAAGGGCTTCTGACAAGATATCGGTGGACATCGTCTCCTTTAGAGAGATGGAAAAGCTTTCGGATTCTGCTGCCTCTTTTGAACCCAACTGCTGAGGCACACAGTAGAATCTGTCAGCCCAGGAATGATCCTTCTCTCCCTCTTTTACAACAGCCAAGGTGAGACACTCAGATTGGCACCCACACGGCATCCTGAACAGACGGTGCTTCTGCCCCCCAGCTCTCCTGGATCCACAACAAGAATGCTCCTCTCTCACCAGGCAGTAACAGTGTGTGCCTTTGATCCCAGCTGAATCAGGCAGAAGTAGAGAAGTAGGTGAATCTCTGAGTTCGAGGCCAGCATAGTCTACAGAGCGAGTTCTAGGACAGCCTGGGCTACATAGAGAAACCCTGTCTCAGAAAAAAAAAGAAAGAAAGAAAGAAAAGAAAGGAAGGAAGGAAGGAAGGAAGGAAGGAAGGAAGGAAGGAAGGAAGAAAAAAGAAAGGAGAAGAAGGAAAAGAAGAGGAAGAGAAAGAGGCCCCTTCACAGAACAGCAGGAGCACTGCAGTAGGTGCTGTTTGTTTGTAAAGGGTCTTTATTCATCAAAATACATTTGAAATACCACTACACTTCCTCTTTTTGTATAATAAAAAAGAAAGCTACAACTAATACAAGAAAACTATACAGAATAAGTACAATGACTGCATACAATGCATATAGGCAATAAATACATCAACAATGTCTAGTACATTTGCGTTTGACAAATTCAGAGTAAACACTCCATATCCATCTGATCTTGTGAGTCCAAAGTCTTGTACCTAATTTATTTTATATCTTAACTTGCTTTCTGTATCAGGCAAACAAGGGAAGCTATAACTCTCTAGTCTTCAACTCTCTCAGAGACCTGAGACGGAAATAATATTAACTGAGTAAGCAGGAAGTGCGAGCAAGCGACTTCCAAAAACTGCGAGTAACGACAGAAGCAGCTGGCTTGTTTGTGGTTCCCACCGCCGATCTGGACCACATGACCCTTCCACTCTCTACCAGAGCATCAGCTGCTGCTGCTGCTGCTGCTACTGCGGCCGCGGGCTTCTGGGCTTCTCATAGAAAGTACACCATTTGCATTCATCGTCCACTTCAATGAGTTTCTGGCAGCCATGGCTGGGAAGGTGACATCCAGCTTCTTCTTGACACAGCCGACCCCCTAGGGGGTGCCATGAAAGAGGGCCTATAGAACTCCCAATTTATTTATTTATTTATTTATTTATTTATTTATTTTTTCAAAATAGGGTTTCTCTGTTTTGAAATCACGCTGTAGACCAGGCTGGCCTTGAACTCAGAGAGATCTGCCTGCCTCTGACTCCTAAGTGCTGGGATTAAAGGCGTGCGCCACTACCGCCTGGCCCCAATTTACTCTTATTTTGAGTGTTAACTGTGTTCTCTTCTGGGTCCTCAGGAAGAATCTCAACAAAGCCCCTGTCCTTAAGGACCTAACATCCCAGAGGGCAAGGGACAGGTTTAAAAAGCGCTTGCAAATTAGAAAACACCCAGCGACAACAAAATTACCAGTAACTGCCACATGACTGGCTAGAGAATGGTGTGTTCGATCCCCTAAGTCAAGGGATCAGACGTTGAAACTGAAGCCAGGGCTTGATGGCTCACAGACAGTTTGAAGCCAACCTGTATTACATAATAAGTTTCAGGTTAGCCTGGGCTACAGCGTGAGATCATCTAAAAAAAACTGACTTAGCAATTAACTGATTGGTTGATTAGGACTGAGACCTGGCCGGGCAATGGTGTGGTGCACACGCCTTTATTTCCAGCACTTAGGAGGCAGAGGCAGGCGGATCTCTGTGAGTTCTAGGTCAGCCTGCTCTACAGAGTGAGTTCCAGGACAGGCTCCAAAGCTACAGAGAAATTCTGTCTAGAGAGAAAGAAAGGAAGGAAGGAAGGAAGGAAGGAAGGAAGGAAGGAAGGAAGGAAGGAAGGAAGGAAGGATGGATTGCGCCCTGGAGAATAAGAACAGCTGTAGGTCAGTCTGGGGACATTGTTCCAGGTAGAGAACAGACAGCTGCAGAATCCAACTTGGTCTTCTTCCAAGACCATGGTATCTGGAGTGAGGAGGAAGAGGAAGACGGTGGTGGGAATGTGAGGACCTTGAGGCCTTGATAAAGAACTTAGGTAAGAGGAATAAGACACCACCAGTTAGCTTTAGGTAGGGACATAGAGGATCCAGTGTGCTTCTGAAAAGAGAGAAATAATAGGCCGCTGAGTGAACAGAGGAGCGGGACTCTAAGATGGAGGCGGGGCACGAAAGAGGTTACACAGGTGTCCAGGTGGGAGGACAGAACAGCCTGGACTCCTGGGAGCAGGGTAGATGGAGAGATGGTGTCAGAATTTGGCGCTAATGCAGAGATGAATCAGAGGGTCGGACCAAGGATAACTTCCGGGCTTGTGAGCGTAGGAGCCAGCCATGATAAGCTAAAATAGAAACAGACCATCCAAAGGAAGTTCTTTACTTCCAACCATTATCACCTTCTAGTGTAGGACTCAGCCACCAGTAAGTTTAATAGAGGCCCGAGTCTCCGTAGTTTATCCTGAAGCAATACCCTTTGCAGGAAGAAACACAAACTGAGAATACCTGAGAACGCCACCCAAGAACAGACCATCCAAAGGAAATGCCTAATGTTTCAACCGTTGTAGATAGAATCACCTGATAGCACACCCTCACCAGGACACCCCTACACAAATGTCAGACAATCAGGGGTCCTGAACCTCAGAAACCCCTCACCCCCACTTCTACTACTATAAAAACCCAACTCTATCTGAGCTCAGGGCTCTCCGTCTATTCCAATACGTTGGACATGCGGAGAGACTGAGTTTGCAAACTTGCATAAAATAAAGGCTCTTTGTTTTTACATATGGGACTCGGTCTCCTTGTTGGTTTTTGGGGGGACTTCATGGATCTGGGCATAACAGCGAGGAAGCGGCCAGGTAGATGGTTTGAGATGAGGAAAGAGAAGTCTGCAGACAGGAAGTGGAGAACCCTGCTAGGAAGAGTTCACCTGGACGCCATTGGCCGTCTATCTGTTCTGTGACACTGGAGTCCAGAGCTCAGACTGAGGTCAGGTGTGGGCGGTCCATAGTCCCCAATATACATAATAGAGGGCATACCGCCAGGAACCCCTGCCACCCTCAACTCCACCTTTGCTGCCAGCTTCTCTTTTCCCATTTTCTCGCCCGTGCTTCTTGGAAGTGTTTCGCTCTTAGCCTAGCCTGTCTTGGAATTTACCTTGTAGCTAAGGCTAGCCTCAAACTCACAAGGATCCTCCTGCCTCTTGGGTCCTGGGATTACGTGCATATACCGACTCTTCCTCGACCATGCTTCTCCACGGAGCGGTTAATCCTTGCTCTTTGCCTCACTTTCCAAATCACAACTTAATCTACTCTTTGATAAAGCCAGCAGTAGACAGTATTGGGAACGCTGTTGTCTGGGCCTGCTATGTTATATTATGTGGCAAAAGGGTCCCTGGAGAGGAGATCGGGTAATCTGAAGATGCAGAAATTATCTGGCTGCTTCAGTTGGTTTAGCGCAATCACGGGAGCCATAAGGATAAGATGTAGCACCATGGTACAGGGCTTGCCTACCTTCTGAGGCTCTGTGGGTCCATCCAAGCGGCCACCAAAACTGGAGGAAGTGCATGATTGTGCACAGTTACACTCTCAGAACTTGAGAGGTGGAGAGACAGAGGACCAGAAGGTCAAGGCCATCTTTACTACGTACCAGCTGGAGGCCCGCCTGGGTCTATGATACCCTGTCTCAAAGAATAAACACAACATGACAAGCAGAACCAGCACAAAATTAGGACACAGAGAAAGGCAGAGACGCCATTGCGGAGGAGCTGGATGTCATTGCTGACTTAAGATAGAGGCACCTCAGTGGAAAGTACAAAAGCAAACAAATTTGACTTGAATAAAGGTGTGAGCCTGGTACAAGACCTGGAGCCCTGGGTGAGAACAGGAGCTCCAATCTATGCCTTCCTCCTGGGTCTGTTAGAGACCGGACAGAAGACCTGCCGTTGGCAGGCTGGACTTTCATTGACTTTGTTTTTCAGATAAGGGTGTCACTTTGTAGCCCTAGCTAACCTGAAACTCACTGTGTGGCCCAGGCTTTGAATTTACAATAATCCTCCTGTCTCATCTTCAAGAACTCAGACTGTTTTTACTAGCATATATTAATTTTACATAGTAATGGGTTTCACTATGACATTTTCATGTATGTGTGTAATGTATTTTGATCATATTCACACACACATACATATACACGCATGCTTGGCTGCCATTTTGTCTCCCTTCCTCTTCCTCTGTTCCCCTTTCTCTCCCCAGCTAGTGTCCCCTTCTAATTGCATACCTTGCTTGTTTGAATGATCCTATAACTTTCATAGGGTTCCTTATAGGAACAGGGAAAATTGTTTGCAATTGAACGAACACCTTACAGGCCGCTACACCACTGAGGAAAATGCCTCAACCACTGAACTTACATAAAATCCTCAGGGAGGGGTGGGGGCCATGAGCCCTCCCTCCCTCCATGACACTAAGTCAATAGGCCCAGCCTTGTGCAGTAATTGTTTTATGAGAAGGGAGTCTCACTATGTAACCCATACTGGTGATCCTCCTGCTTCCACCTCCCTGGAGCTGGGATTATAGGAATTCACTGCTGTCCAGCAAATTTATGGTTATCAGGAGAGTGACAATGCAGCCCCAGTGACCTCACGTTGTAGCCTCACTGGTTCATTTCAGCTGTCATTTTTCAGACCGCTACAGGATATGCCAGAATTCTGACCATTATTATGCCACCATGCCAACCATTTCACCTTCTCTTTGTGGAGACTGGATTCAGGTCCTTGGGAATGCAAAATAAGCTTTCTCAGATCAGCTATAGCTTTCTTAAAATCTCATGTTGGGCCAGGCGGTGGTGGTGCAAGCACTCTGGAGGCAGAGGAAGGCGGATCTCTGTGAGTTCGAGGCCAGCCTGGTCTACAGAGTGAGTCCCAGGACAGCCAGAGCTCTTACTCAGAGAAACTGTCCATAAAAACAGAAAGCAAGAGATGTCTCAGTGGGTAAGCGATTGCTCTCCAGACACGAGAATAAACCCTCAGAGTCCATGTAGAACTGGGCACAGTATTACGTGTCCATAATCCTAGCTTTCCTACTGAGAGCTGGAAGGTGGAAACAGAGGATCCCTGAAGCCTGTAGACCAGCTAGCCTGGTGTATGCCTCTGCGAACAATAAAGAGACCCTGCCTAAAGCAGGTGGAAGGTGAGGACCCAAAGCTTCCTCTGACTCCCACATGCCCCCCCCCACATACAACATTAATACATACAATAAAATACAGTCTGAGCCAGGCATGGTTACACACACCTTTAATTCCAGCACTCAGGAGGCAGAAGCAGACAGATGTCTATGTGAGACCAGCCTGGTCTACAGAGTGAGTTCCAGACGAGCCAGAGCTACACATGAGATCGTCTCCAAAAACAAAACAAACAAAAGCCAACCTGGCAGAGTAGTGGTAAGCACAGCTGCCTTCCAAACCTCCCTCTCCTCCTTCTGAACAACAAGCTCTGTCCTGACTGTGCCTCCACAGGGCTCTAGGCTAAGCACCCGCCTGCTTGCCTCTTTTCTTCACAGACATATCTCCTAGGTTTCCATCTTTGACCTATATTCTACACCCCTTAGTGACCCCAAGAATATCCTGACTGGGTCTCAAACAACACATATTCACAGATGAGCCAGGGTAATGCCAGGTGGAGGCCAAGAGATGTGGACTGGAAAAATGTAGAAGAGCAAAACTCAGAAAAAATGGCCGGCTGTGGAGACGGAGGAATAGGCGGAAAGTGAGGGCAACTTGTGGGTTTCTGGCCCAGGCAGACGGACACGAGGCAGTGAAGCAGAAGAACGAGGAGAGAAGAGAGCATCTGGGCTAGAGAAAAGTAACTAGTTCCATCCTGACATCGTGAGGTGAAGGAGCACGGAGAACACAGCTAGACGCTGGGCAGTGCTGGCGCACACCTTTAATCCCAGCACTCTGGAGGCAGGAGGATCTCTGTGAGTTCAAGGCCAGCCTGATCTACAGAGCAAGTTTCAGGACAGGCTCCAAAGCTACAGAGAAACCCTGTCTTGAAAAACAAAACAAGCAAACAAACAAAAACACAGCTAGAGATGGTTAGCAGGACAGGACTTGGGTTTGCAACCTAAAGGAGGGAACTGGAAATGACCATTTGGAAGCCATCGGTGTATTATAGTTGTCGGAACTGCAAGCTTATAGTGGATGACCACCATAAGAAGGGACAGTCCTTTGTAGAGTCTTGGGACCTGAGCCATCAGCAGCAGAAAAAAAAAAATGACTTGGTTCAAGAAGGGACACCCAAAAAGGAAAGAAAGGAAGCTGTCATGGAACGGGCTAAGAAGTGGTTTGAAGTCAGAGGAAATGGCTGACATCCTCACAAGCCATGGAAAGGTCAGAAGATAAGCTGGAGAGTTTGCAGGTTTGTGCACTTGAGGTCACAGGAATCTGACGAGGGAGCTCTGATTAAGTCGCTGGGGCGGAGGTGTAACTGTGGCATCCAGGAAAAAGTGAGGGCAGAACTGCACAGTCATGAAACGCAGAGAAAGAAGACAGAGTGACAGGGGAAAGTGGGGATGGCGACAGCAGGGGAGTCTCCAATGTGGTGCTTCGGTCATGACTCTTAGGGTCACTGGACTAGCCAGGACGGATCACACACATCCTGAAGCCGAGGGGAAATCTAAGTAAGCTCTCCAGATAAGTCCTTGTAGTTCCTTGTTACTTGCTCTTAATTGAAACTTAAAGCTACCAACTGGGGGAGAGGAGAGACGGCTCTACAGTTATGAGCACAGGCTGCTCTTCAGAGGACCCCAGTTCAGTTCCCAGGTCTGACGTGGCAGCTCACCACCGTCTGTGACTCCAGTCCTACGGGATCCAATACCCTCTTCTGGCTCTGTGGACATCAGGCTTGTTCGTGATACACAAACTTACGTGCAGGCAAAATGCTCACAGGCAAGCTAAGTTTTAAAAAGACTATAACGAAGCCTGGTAAATAATAAAGCACACAATAAAGCAGGGATGAACCGGGTACACGCTTGTAGCCCCAAGCACTCAGGAGGTGGGTGGGGTTCAGGCTCAGGGTTCTTCTCCACTACCCAGCGAGTTTGAAACCAGCCTGGGCTCCATGGGTGAGTCTTGAAAACATCACAAATAAAGCAAAAAGATATTAAAAAAAAACACACACAAATCTTGCCTATGACTCCACCTTTGGAAGAAGCCAAGAAATGCAGATACCCAATGTGAATTACTGTTTGCCATTGGCAGAGCAGATGGTAGAATTTGCTTCATTGGTTTGTAACTTGACAGAAAATGATGAGATCACGGCGGTGTACTCTGAATACCACCAAAAATCACAGAATTGTGCACTTTGAGTTTTATGGTACTTAGATCATACTTCCACAAAGATGCTGCGTGCCCCAGTCAGTCATCTCATCAAATTCAGAGACCACAGGCAGAGAGCCCCTACCACGTGGAGGTGCTTACGGGCATGGCAAGAGAAGATTGGATGAGTCTAAAATGGGTCTGGTGCTCAGCGATTCGCAGATACATAGAACTGCACTGGGATCTCCTAATTAGAGTCCTAAATGTTTAACCTCGGACTAATTTTTTCTCTTTGAAACTCTGAGCTGCCGAGTGGGGAAACAACAGTCAGCCTCTCCACAGATCTTTGGGAGGAGGGAAAGAATCCCCTAAGAGGTGCCCACTACCTGCTGTTGCAAGGTGCCGCAGCCAGCCTGGTAGAAACTTAGCTGGGGTCTTTGATACTGGGAAGGTTGGCTTTCACTTGCTCTTCGCACCCAGGGTAACGCGTCTGGCGGTTGCGTAGCAACGAGCCAGTTTCTCGCAGCATGGCGACAAGAGACTCCAGCGCGAGCTACCGAAAGACCGAGGGCATACCCGGGACCTTGAGCACCGCTGTACAAGAGCATCTGCGGAAGCTGTGTCTGCGTGAATTCCCATGTGGCACCGGGAGCTGGGTGCGTGCTCCCACGCCGGGGATGGGGGTGAGGGAGGGAAGGATCCAGCAGGGGTGGACCTGGGACTGGGCCAGAATGGCTGGATAGAGTAAACCGAAGTAGGTGGTACCTAGCTGGGAACTGGCTGCCCTAGTGGTCAGGAGATGCTCAGATACAAGTTTGAGACTGGCTGGGAGGTTTGGATGTGGCGTTGGCTGATTTGAGAGTTGGCGTGAACAGTGCTATCTGGAACATTGAAGGAGTTCAGGGACCAAGTGCCCCCCTTGCCATGTGGGGATGGGCCCAGAATGGACTGACCCAGCACATCAAGCTGACCTTTGATCTCATGTAGCCTAGGCTGCAGATGCGAGAGGGAAGAGATTCCTGAGGGAAGAGCTTTGGTGTTGAACACTCTACAGCCGCTCATGATAAGATGTAGAGAAAATGATTCCCCTGTGCTCTGGGGCTACGGGGCTAGCTTTCCCCTTCTGGGCAGGGTCTTTTGCCCTTCCATCCCAGCCTGCTTCCCTCCTGTAACTGCTGGACTTGGGAAGCCTAGGGCGCTGTGTGACCTCTGCCCTCTTTCCAGGTTGAGGAGAGACTGAGGGAAATACAGCCAAGGGCATGGTCAGCGCAGCTGGAAAAAAAGATCGGTCCAACAGGGCGGGAAGATCCTCTTCCGGTCACTCCACCTTGTGCGTTCATCCTGCTCAATATGCAGGGAGGACCTTTGTCATCAGCTGGGTCCACAGGTCGGGATGAGCAGCCTGGTTAGACTTAGAGGTCCCTGAAAATGTGTCCTGACAGTCTGGGCTGTCACCTGGGCCTCCCCCCCACACTCTATCCCGTTAAACAGCCAAACTGGCCTTCCCCTTGTAGAGGGAAACAGCCACCCATCAGGGACACACTCCGTTTGCTTAGTCAAGAGATGCAGGCCCATGGCTAACCTGTGCTGGGCACCGTCCTAAGCTTTTGGAACTTCGAAGATGGATCTAGGGGTAGGGATGGAGCTAAGTGTTTTCCGTGTTTGTCCGGGGTGAGGCCTTTAGTCCCACCCCCAGCACCAAACTAAACAAAATCAACAAGCCCATAAAATCTGAAGAGGCGTATTTCAACCGTTGCCTGGAGGGACAGATTCTGAGGAGCACACTCATGTTTTACTCACCAAGGCTCAAGTTTCACCTTTCCCTTGCCGCCCCCAAAGAAAGCCTTCCCGCTGCGATTTCTCCATTTCCCAGGTTGCCTACTGAGCCTCCTGTGCCTTGTCAAACTAAACTCTCCTTTGATTCTGTTTATCTATTGAGTTCTTTTTACTTGTGTGTCTCTGTGTGGGTATGTGCGTGCTGGGGCAAGTGCTCTCGGGCTGGAAGAGTACACTGGATCTCCTGAAGCTGGAATTGCAGGCACTTTAGAGCTGCCTGACTTGGGTGCTGGGAATTGAACTTGGGTCTCCTAGAAGAGCGTCGAGTGCTCCTAACTACTGACTGAACCACTTCTGCGGCCCCCACAGCTATTCTGCTTTGCACGTTCAAAGTTCCCAACTCCAGAGTGACATGAAAACAGGAACTTGGTCTTTGATATTCTGTGTCCTGCTGCGTGTGGTGGCACACACTGGGAACTCAGCACTCAGGAGGCTATGGCAGAGGACTGAGCGGTCAAGGCCCATCTGGCTACACAGTAAAGCTCTGCTCCCACAAATAACTATCCTATGCTAGGCATGTAGCTCAGTCGGTAGAGACTCTTCTAGAGAGTTCCTAATCTCACCACACCTAGTGTGTAAACAGAGGTGGCTCTTTTGTTTCCCGGCCGCCCATCACTAGTGTGGGGGTGCGTGCCTATGGTCCCTCAATTTGTGAGATGGGAGCAGGAGGATCAAGGGGTTCAAGGTAACTGTCAGCTATACAGTGAGTTCAAAGCCAGCTTGATATACACAAGACCCTGTCTCAGATAACCAGGACCCCTGTGATGGCTCAGGGTAGAAAGTTCTTCCTGCCAGCCGTGATGATCTGCGTTTGACCCCTGGGAACCACGTGGCGGTAGGGACATGAGAAATTCTTGCAGATTGTTCTCTGAGCCCGGGATGGCTTGTCTCTTTATTTTGTCTTTTCAAGACAGGGTTTCTCTGTGTAACAGTCTTGGCTGTCCTGGAACTTGCTTTGCAGACTCGCAGAGATCCGCCTGCCTCTGCCTCCCGAGTGCTGGGATTAGCCTGTGACGGCTCTTCTAGATCACACCTGGAACTCACTAAAATCCAAGGAGCTGGGTACATCTGTTAGGTCTGTTTTTGTTTTTTTTTTTTTTTTTTCTTAAATATATTATCTGAAGTGAGATTTTTGAGTTTGTTTTTGTTTTTGTTTGTTGTTATATCGAGACAGGGTTTCTCTGTGTAGCCCTGACTGTTCTGGAACTCACTCTGTAGACCAGGCTGGCCTTGAACTGTCAAAGATCTGCCTACCTCTGCCTCCCCGAGTGCTGGGATTAAAGGTGTGTGCCACCACAGCCTGGCAAAAAGACCCACTCTTAATCTGGATCTTTTGAGGTGGGAAGATCCACATTTATCTGGGCCACACCTTCTGCTGGCAGCCGGTAAAAGGACATGGAAGAAGGAAGCTTGCTTTCTTTGCCTGCTCGCTCTCTCTCTGGCAAGTTCATTCCTTCACTGGCGTGAGAGCCTACTTCTTGGAGATTCTGGCATATACCGAAGATGAGCTGAGACATCCAGCCTTGGGCACTGAACCATTGCTGGATTCTTGGACCTTCTGTTGGTAGACAGCCATTGTTGCACTGCTGGGCCACAGCCTGTGGGCCATTTTAATAAATTCCCTTTAATCTTGCATGTATGTGTGGTTTCACATTCTGTAAGTTCTGTTCCTGTAGAGAGCCCTGACTGGCACAGCCCCACCACGTGCACTTGCTATGGTGAACGCGGTAGACATACGTCAGTGTGAGAAAGCTTCCATCTCTACCTCTGCAGAATAAGTCACGCTTTCTTCCTCAAACACCGCGAGCCTGGAGGGACTTGGTCCCCAAGGAGGAGGAGACCGTGAGTGCTGGCGAGGAGACTGTGGAGGCCCTGCTGGGTCTGGTCCGCAGCAGCCATTCTCCGTGGGCCTTGATGAAGGGCTCCAGCGCCGAGGACCATTTCCTGAGAGAGCTGGCCATCCAGCACCCACTGAGGATCAAAGACACTTTCTTCTACTCCTACTTTCGGTCCCTGCGGGTGGTGGACAAGGGGGTGAGTGCTGGGCATACGGACAGGAAGGGGGGGCCGCCTCGGGAGTTGGTTCTGGGGGACCCTGTCTTTTTGACCTCTCCTTAGGCAACAGGAGGGCCTCCGTGACCTTGAGTGTAGCTCTCTCCCTGTCTCTAACCCCGGAGGAGCTCAGTCCTGTATGTCTTTGGCTGACTCTTGTGCGCTCTGCAGTGAGCCCTCCTGATAAAGACCTTTAAAGGAACATGATGTTTTTCTTTAAGGTGGAAGAGGGTTGGCTAACATCAAGCAGACCTGTTTTTGGAAAGCTGTCATATTAATAAGGCATAAATATGACAACGACCCCAGCCTCCCTAAGTCTCTCCTTCCTTCCCCTGTGACCCACCATACTGTTTTGTCTGGGACTTTCTGAGGATTGGAAACCCCCCAATCCTGGGCACACTAGTAGACTTGGTCACCGTAGGAAAGGGAAGCTCAGTCTGGGAGGGCTTCTGATGACCTTGAGGCCACAGGAAACCAGAATTCATGGGTATAGTGATGAAGCCGCTGGTAGGCCCTGCTCCGTCTAAGCCACAGTAATTCTGGAAGACCAGGTCGGCCAACTGCTATATGCTTTTCTTGGGAAGAGGTAAAATTTATCAGGAAATGCCAACAACCCTAAGAATGGCTCACTGAAGTTCATGTTGATGACTATAATGTGCTTATTGTGTTGCTTATGCAAGTGGCGAATACAAACACACCCCTCCCTAGCCACACCTCCGTGCATCCTTTTATTCTTCCATTTACCAAATTCCTGCTCTGTTTGGTTCTGAGTTCACAGAGGGACCTATGCAAGCCCTAGTTCTCAATACCACCTAGAGCTGAAGCAGTAGAGTTGACTGCAAGGCTCCACCTACAGGGTGCAAGCAAAACAGACCATGCCAACGAGTATTTATGTGTGTTCCAGGACCTCTGCTGGTCTCAGGAGACACTGTCCCGCCAGGGGAAGGATGGCTGGTTTGGCCTAAAGAACGTCTAAAAGGGGCTGGAGAGATGGCTCAGTGGTTAAGAGCATTGCCTGCTCTTCCAAAGGTCCTGAGTTCAATTCCCAGCAACCACATGGTGGCTCACAACCATCTGTAATGAGGTCTGGTGCCCTCTTCTGGCCTGCAGGCATACACACAGACAGAACATTGTATACCAAATAAATAAATAAATAGAATGGCTGAAAGGCAGCTTGCAGCAAGAAGGACTTGCCCCGAGGGCTGGCCCCTTATAGTGAAAGTTCCTTGGGCTCTGGTGGAGGATTCTTGTTTTCCCAGGAGTCCTGTGATCCAACATAGGAAGAACACAGGACACTGGCGTGGAGATCAAAAGCTTGTTTTTAGAGTTGGAGCTGGGCCTCTAAACCCTCAGAACCATGCTGTGTGGGTGGGAAGTTGGACCTGGGGCTGAGCAGTTGCGGAGCTTTGACTGAGAGCTGTCCCCCCACTCCCCAGACTCAGGTATCTGAACACTTCTTTGGGGATGTAGTGGAACCTTTGGGAGGTGCAGCTTTGCTGGAGGAAGCCCATCACTAAGGCTTTGAGGGGCTGTAGCTTCACCCCACTTCCTGTCCTCCCTGCTTCCTGTGTGTGGTTGGAGTGTGAGCACTCAGCTTTGTGCCGCTGCTGCCGTGCTGTGCCTTCCCCTCCGCTATAGACACCTAACCCTCTGGAGCCATAAGCCAGGGTAAACAGGGTGGCTTTGTCGTGACATTTTGTCACAGCAGCAGAACAGGCGCTAACTCATGTGAACATACATGCTCCAGTGCAACCTGGCTCACCAGGGTCCTCAGTTTCCCTTCCTTCCCTTCCAGGTGACTCTGGTGGACAAAGATCTCCTGAAATTTCTAAAGCTTGAGGAGTTGATTCTGAGTGCCAATAAAATCGAGGAAATCGATGCTAGCAATCTGCCCCCAACATTGAAGGTACAGGTTCCATATGGGGTCTTAGAGTCAGCAGCTCTGGAGGTCCCGCCCCTCACCTGTCCCCCACAGCTCTGGAGGTCCCGCCCCTCACCTGTCCCCCACAGCTCTGGAGGTCCCGCCCCTCACCTGTCCCCCACAGCTCTGGAGGTCCCGCCCCTCACCTGTCTCCCACAGCTCTGGAGGTCCCGCCCCTCACCTGTCCCCCACAGCTCTGGAGGTCCCGCCCCCCACCTGTCCCCCACAGCTCTGGAGGTCCCGCCCCCCACCTGTCCCCCACAGCTCTGGAGGTCCCGCCCCTCACCTGTCCCCCACAGCTCTGGAGGTCCCGCCCCTCACCTGTCCCCCACAGCTCTGGAGGTCCCGCCCCCCACCTGTCCCCCACAGCTCTGGAGGTCCCGCCCCTCACCTGTCCCCCACAGCTCTGGAGGTCCCGCCCCCCACCTGTCCCCCACAGCTCTGGAGGTCCTGCCCCTCACCTGTCCCCCTCAGATCTGGCTAGGGTTGCTGTGCACGGGACCCAGCGCCAGGCTTTTAAAACATAGGCCGTGGCCGGGCGGTGGTGGCGCACGCCTTTAATCCCAGCACTCGGGAGGCAGAGGCAGGCGGATCTCTGTGAGTTCGAGACCAGCCTGGTCTACAAGAGCTAGTTCCAGGACAGGCTCCAAAACCACGGAGAAACCCTGTCTCGAAAAACCAAAAAAAAAAAAAAAAAACAAAACATAGGCCGTGTTCCTTATAAAGTTACAAAATCCTCTGGACTCCTCTCTTCTGTGGTACATGCGACAAGAACCCGGGAAGGACCCCGGGAGGCTCTGGTTACTAGCCCTGCTGTTCACAACAGACGGAAAGCGGGGATGACCCGAGACCTGTGGTCAGACTGACAGAGGAGAAGAACATGGTCTCTCCAAGCAATGGAATCTTGCTCACTTGTAAAAAAGGAAGGGCACTGGCAGTCACCTAGGAAAACATCACATTCGATGGAAGAAACCGGATTTTAAAGAGAGAAAAATCTTTTTTAATAATTTATGTATTTGTATCTTTATGTGCATTGGCGTTTTGCCTGCATGTATGTCTGTGTGAGGGTGCCACACAGGAGCTGCAGGAGTTACAGTCAGCTAGTTGCCTGCTGCCATGTGGGACCCGGGAGTTGAACCCAGGTCCTCTGGAAGAGCAGCCAAAGTTCTTTTTTTTTTTCTTTATTTTTTTTTATTTTTTTTTTAAAGATTTATTTATTTATTATATACACAACATTCCTTCCATGTATGCTTGCATGCCAGAAGAGGGCACCAGATCTCACCATAGATGACCACGAGCCACCATGTGGTTGCTGGGAATTGAACTCAGGACCTCTGGAAGAGCAGTCAGTGCTCTTAACCTCTGAGCCATCTCCTTAGCCCCTTTTTCTTTATTTTTGAGACAGGGTTTCTCTGTAGCTTTGGAGCCTGTCCTGGAACTAGCTCTTGTAGACCAGGCTGGTCTCGAACTCACAGAGATCCGCCTGCCTCTGCCTCCCGAGTGCTGGGATTAAAGGCGTGCGCCACCACCGTCCGGCACAGCCGGAGTTCTTAACTGCTGACCCATCTCTCCAGCCTCAAGAGAGAGATCATATGTATAATTGTACTTAATGAAATATGTTTAAGTGGAAAGTCCACAGAAATAGAAGTCAGCAGAGGTCACAGGGGTCAAGAAGGACCAGGAGAACTTCCTGCTTAGTGGGGTCTGCTGTTCGTCTGCTTTTTGTTCAGAATCCATTTGCGGTGGTGATGGTAGCTGGTATTGCAGATATAATTAGAGCCTGTGGGTCGTATACTTGAAAGGCAGATTTGCCTGTGTAAAATTTACCAAGTTAAAACAATAGGTGGGGTCGGGGCTGGGAGACAGGTGTCAGTAAAGGGATTGCCTTGCAGGCATGAAGACTTGAGTTGGCTCTCCAGAACCCGTGTAAAAAATGTGGGGGTGTGCTTTTTTTTGTTTTGTTTTGTTTTTTGTTTTTTCGAGACAGGGTTTCTCTGTGGCTTTGGAGCCTGTCCTGGAACTGAACTAGCTCTGTAGACCAGGCTGGTCTCGAACTCACAGAGATTCGCCTGCCTCTGCCTCCCGAGTGCTGGGATTAAAGGCGTGCGCCACCATCGCCCGGCTGGGGGTGTGCTTTTAATCTCAGTGTTGAGGAGTCAGAGACAGGACTGAGACTCTCTGGCCAGCCATCTGTCTCTATAGTAAATTCCAGGTCAGTGGAAGGCTGTCCCAAAAAACAAGGGAAGCAGCCTCTGAGGGAGCCGAAACTGTCTTCTGGCCTCACACACATACACATGCATGAGCGCGCATACATGTACACAAGCACATACACACACGTGTGCGGGTGCACACACACATATGAGCACCCACAGTGTATGTGAACACACTCGCATATACACACAAAACAGAACTAAAGGGTAGAGCAGACTTCACCGGGAGTCTTCAGAGGCACAGGTGTGGAGGTGGTGCATGCTTTAATCCCAGCACTCAGGAGGCAGAGGTAGGTGGGCCAGCCTGGTTTACAAAGTGAGTTCCAGGACAGCCTAGGAACACAAGGAAACCCTCTCTTGAATCCCCCCAGTAAGGGTTCTAGGCTGTATGCACCTGACCCCCATCCACTCCCTCCCACCTCACTGTGAAGAGCCTTCCCTCTGGGGCAGCCTGTGCTTCCTGCCCCTCCCCCAGTCCCTTCCTTTGAGAGGCTGTGTTGCTAGGTGTTGCTGTGAAGTCTAGGCTGACCTGGGATTTACTGTGTAGCCCAAGCTAGGCAGGATCTCCTGAGTCCTGGGGTTACAAGCACACACTGCCTCACCCACTCTTCCTACATTAGATGGTTTTTGTTTTCAACTTAATTATTTGGGGGGGGGGGCGCATGTGCTGTGGTCTGTGTGTGGAGGCCAGAGGACCGCTTTACAGTTCTTTCCTTCCACCTTGGGACTTGGGAATCGAACCCAGGTCATCGGGCTTATGCTTTCACTAGTTCCCAGCACTCCCCACTCCCCCGCTTTTTTTTTTCCTTTTTTTCCCCCTTTTTTTTGGTTTTCAGAGACAGGATTGTTCTAGGTAGCCCTGGCTGTTCTCAAACTCACTTTGTAGACCAGGTTGGCCTTGAACTCACAGAGTCTACCTGCTTCTGCCTCCCAAGTGCTGCGATTAAAGGCGTGAGCCACCACCTCCAGCAGCACTGCCCAGAAATCTTGAACTCTTTATCCTCCTGCCTCCACTTCTCAAATATTGGGATTACAGGAGCATACCACCACTCTGGGTTACTCATCCAGAGCTAGAGATGGCACTCCAGGCCCTGCGCAAGCTAGGTAAGATCTCTACCAGCCGAGCTATGCCAGCCTCTGACTTTTTTTTTTCTCTTTTCTTTTTATGCGGGAGGGAGGTTTTCGAGACAGGGTTTCTCTGTGTAGCTTTGGAGCCTGTCCTAGAACTCTCTGTAGACCAGGCTGGTCTCGAACTCCTGAGTGCTGGGATTAAAGGCATGCACCATGACTGTATTTTTTTTTTTTTTTTTTGGTTTTTTCGAGACAGGGTTTCTCTGTGGTTTGGGAGCCTGTCCTGGAACTACCTCTTGTAGACCAGGATGGTCTCAAACTCACAGAGATCCGCCTGCCTCTGCCTCCCAAGTGCTGGGATTAAAGGCGTGCACCTGCCTAGCCATGACTGTATTTTTTAAAGCAAGTTAGCAACCCAAACTCCTTTCTGAGTTTCCTGGGGTAGGAGGAGGAGCCTGTGGGGTGAGACATCCCCCCCCCCCATCACAGTGAGTGCTCTTCCTTCTCAGGTGCTGGAGCTCTATGGCAACTTGATATCCAGCATGGTGTGTCTGTGCTCACCTCCACCCCCGAACCTGCAGCACTTGGGGCTAGGCCACAACAAACTGCTGGGCCCTTTGGAGAGTCTGTATGTCACCTCCAGAAACTGGTAACTTGGGGGCCTGGATGAAAGGAGGGAGAGGCATTAAGATGAGGTGGGGGGTGACTCGGCCCTGTAGGGCTGGGCTTTGCTCGTCCTGTGACTTCTATAAGGCGGCTAAACGCACGCTAGGGTTTTATTCTCACGGTCACAATACCCCACTGGAGCTCCGGGGGGGACAAGGATGCCAGCAGCTGGTCCTCAGCTTAGCTCTGTGGCATCAGCTGGCCATGCCTTCTGTTTAGGGGACATTTAGCTGCACTCTGGCCTCTAGCTGCTAGGTGCTTGTAGCATCTGCTTCTCTCTGCAGAAGCCAGTCTTCTGAGGGCAAACCACCCCAGGCTGAGAACCACTGTTTAGAGACAGCTCTTGGGACTCCACTATCCCTGAGCATCCATCAGCGCTTGTGCAGGGCATCCCCCACCCCCAGTTTGTGTCTCCTTGGTGGATTCACAGAGGGAAACTTAAAATTCGGGATGTGAGAAGCATGAAGAGATTGGAGGCTGTCACAGGGAGCTGGGGCAGGAGGATGGCCCCAGAAGCCCCAGGATTTCAGCCACTGAGGGCATTTCCAAAGGTTGGGTTTTATACTGCCCTCCCCCTTCCCTTCCTTCCGCTTCCCCCCTCCCCTTTTTTATGGTTTTTCCAGACAGGGTTTCTCTGCACAGCAGTCCTAGCTGTCCTGGAACTCGCTCTGTAAACCAGGCTGGCATTGAACTCACAGAGATCCGACTGCCTCTGCCTCCCAAGTGTTGGGATTAAAGGTGTGTGCCACCACCGCCTGGCCCCTCACCCCCTTTCTTTTGAAGACAGCAGGATCTAATGTAGCCCAGGCTTGCCTCAAACTCAGTGTGTAGCTGAAGATGTGATAGAACACCTGGTCCCCCTCCTTAGCCCTCTCTGGCCGACCTCGACCGCAGGCTTCCTCGTTTCTCTGTTATTCTTACCAATCTGCCTGTCTTATGCTCATTGGGACTCCTTCCTTCCATTGTCTCCTGGCTTCAGCAAACACAACACACACAGGAAACAGCACACTTGATCTTCTTGGGACAGCCAATGTAGGTTCATGTCACTGACAGAGCAAGTATCTGGCTTTTGATTCAAAATATAGTATAACCTTGGGCTCAATGCCAGCTCGGGATTACACACACACACACACACACACACACAAACTTGCATGTTAATTAAAAGAGAGAATCAAGGCCGGGCAGGGGTGGCGCACGCCTTTAATCCCAGCACTTGGGAGGCAGAGGCACGCGGATCTCTGGGAGTTCGAGACCAGCCTGGTCTACAGAGTGAGTTCCAGGACAGGCTCCAAAGCTACAGAGAAACCCTGTCTTGAAAAACAGATAGATAGATAGATAGATAGATAGATAGATAGATAGATAGATATAATAGATAGATATAATAGATAGATAGCGATAGATAAACAAACAAACAAGTGGGAGGATTTATCCCCAGGAAGGATGACGTCGTGCAAGGCCTGTGATGATCCCCTGCATTGTCCTTTTGGCCCTTTCCAGGACTGGTCAGTGACCAGCATAGCAGAACAGGCCTGGGAAGAGGGGAACAGAGGAGAGAGAGTGAGGAGGCTGGGTCCAGGCTGTGGGGTGACCACGACAGTTGGTGTGACAACATTATTTCCTGGTGCTTCTTCGGCCTCAGCGTGAGCTGGCTCTGTAGTTTGTGGCATGGGCAGAGCTCTGCTGCTCCTGTGTCTTGGTCTCTCCTGGAGGCCTGGGCTTCATCTTCGCCTGCCTGCCAGTCTCATTTGCTCGTGCTAGCACACTCGTTCTTCGCCCCTGTGTCCTAGAGGATGAGCTGGCGAACTCTCTGTGGCCATGGCCATTGTGGCTTTGGAGAGAGATTTCCAGCCACAGCCTGGTGATCCTCCTTCCCAGTCCCCACACCCACCACACTCCCTGGCCCACCCTCCTGCAGGGGTTTCCAGCATGTCTGTCAGTGGGAATTTGTAAAGAACCTTCTAGAGGCACAGCAGGGTTTGATCCTTGGCAGAGAAGGACGTGCAGGTGGAAGCCAGATGGGGAGGGCTGAGAGAGAGAGTCCAAGGACACAGGCTGTGTTCTGGAGAGAAAGGAGAGCTGATCCGGGTCCAGGGCAGAACAAGGCGTGTGGCCCAGAGTGCTGAGCCTCCACTCACTGAGCCTAAGCAGCATCTTGGCCCACCTTCCAGGCCCCAGCTCGTCTCCCTGGACCTGGGCTTCAACGAGTTGACCGACTTGCAGAGCATGATAGCGGGTCTCTGCACCCTGAAGCACCTGAGGCTGCTCGTGCTGCAGGGGAACCCACTGGCCCTGGTTCCTTACTACCGTGGCTTTACCGTGGACAGCCTGGCACGCCTCTGTGTGCTGGATGACATCACCGTGTCTCCCAGCGAGAAGCACCAGTTCCGGGGGCTCAGCATTCATGGTGGTAGGTGTATCACACACCCAGGCCTCTGCCCTGTAAGCTGGCCAGCAGCTCTCCCTTTGCCCTTGGCCCTGGTCAAGTCTACTAAGTACTTTGTGGGCTTTCTCTGTGTGGGACCCCTGTGGTTGGGACGTGGGGTGGCGTCTGGTCTTTCTGGATCTTGTTTCTATGGTGGCTCGACACCACCCCCTTGTGGCTCCTGATGTGAGGTGCACCAGGGCCTTTGCTGGCCGAGTGGTGGGATGCTGGGGGTAGCAGCTACTGTCACAGCTGAGACAGCTAGCTGATGGTCTCCACCTCTCCCTCCCTCAGAACTGTCTCTGCCACGCGCCTCTCGGCACCCCCATTTGGCAAACAGGAAAACAAGACTTCATAGTTATCTAATGGCTTACCCAGGGCTCCCTCCCGGTGAACTCGGCAGAGCTGGGACTCTAACTCTGTGGGTGGGCAGGTCAGCAGACAGCCCAGTCTCTCAGTCCTGCCATCACTCCTTGCAGACCTGTTGGCACGTGAGGCACAGTTTCTGGTGACCATCGGCAATGTCAGGGGTGTTATTGACAGCTCTGTCTTGGACCCAGAGCCAGGACCCGAAGGCCCTTTCATCAGTTACAGCTATTATGTGACCTACGACTTTGTGGAAGACGAGGATGCCGAAGGGAACGCGCGCACCAGCACGATGGCAGAGACCCATCCCGACAGTGTTCTGGCTGAGGTGCGACCGAGCTAGGGAGCAGAGTGGACTTCACACAGGCCTGCGGGCTTTTGTGTGCACACAGAACAGCTTTTTAGCCGCTGCCCTCCCCCCAAAATCTTCAACACATAGTCATACCTCCTCTATTCGGGGGGCCTGGTTTTTGCCTGATATCCCCTTCCCCAGGCAGGTTGAGTGGCTGAGTTGTAAACCACCTGCCTGGCCTGCGAGTGACCTTGTGATCCCTCTCCAGCACCAGCACCGCTTTCACAGAGCGACAACCAGCACTCACTGGGATAACAGCCCGAGGCGTGTTTGTCTTTGCTCGCAGATGGTCGAGCCCTCCTCCAGCGGGGAGCAGTTAGACGAGGAGGGTGGCGAGGAGGACCAGTCAGAGGTTCTGTTGGGGGTCCATCCTGGGGCCCGGCGCCACACCCGAGCAGGTCGCCCGGCCCGCCGTCAGAGGATTCGCACAGAGTCGCCTGAGGGCCTGTCCAAGGAGTTGTCCGAGTTTATAGCTGAGGAGATGAACCAGATGGCAGAGGACTCCGGAGAGTCTGGGATAACAGATATGGAGGAGTCGGAGACAACCCTTTCCATCCGCTCTGCCCCACTGCCACAGTCGATCGACTCCTTGGAAGAGCTGTCAAAGCTACGGCCTCGCATAGATCCACGGCTCTGTCCATCCCCAGGGTAAGGGTAGAAGGCGGCTGCGGGTGGGCGGAGCATTCGGGGTTGCCACAAGCCAGGGCTGTCCTTGCAGCTTCCCTTGAGGGTCCCTCTGACTGTTGAGCCACAAAGAACTCCCAAGGCCGTGCCTTCTTATTAGCTAGCCTGTAGGCTGTGAGCTAGAGGTGGGTTTGAGTTTAGCCACAAACCTTTCTTTTCTGGAGCCCTAACCTTCCACTCTGAGCCCCGGATTCTATGAAAGACTGGCTCTCCTGTCAATAGAGAGAACACAAGACAGCTCCCGTCTCAGCCATTGGAACTGGGTTCTTATAGCTTTTCTTTTAAAAAGCAAACCAGATGTGTTTATTTTCTACGGGTGTGTGTTTTGCCCGCGTGTACAAAAGTGTACTGAAAATGTGTCCGAGGCCTGAGGATTCTGGAAGGGTACAGGGCCCTCCGAAATTGCAGCTATAGCTGCTTGTAAACTGCCATGTGGGTGCTGGGAACCGAACCGGGGTCTTCTACAAGAGCAGCAGCCGGTGCTCCTAATCTCTGGGCCCTCTCTCCAGCTCTTCTTTTAGCTTTTCCGTCTATATGGAAAGTGTTCATATAAAATGCAGCAAGGCACTGGGTTCAAGCCGTAGGTTTTTTTGTTTTGTGTGCTGTACTGGAGGTTGAAGCAATGGCCTCATATTACTAGACAAGTTCCCTATGGCAGAGCCTGCAACCCCAATCTTTTTTTTTCACTTTGTGCTTGGATACAAAGACTCACTAATTTTCTAGGCCAACCTTAAACTTGAAATCCTTTTGGCTCAGTCCCCTGAGTAGCTCAAATCTCAGGCCTCACCAGGCTTACAAGCCAGGCTTTTGTTGCCTAGTTAACCCAATTTTCATGCAGGCGTGTACACACACGCATGCACGCACACACACGCACGCACACACACACACGCGCGCACACGCACGCACACACACACACGTCTTTGCATGCGTTTATTGAATGATAAATTTCCTGCTGGCTTTCATGAGAATGCAGGAAACAATATGGCTATTTACACATAGTGTGGCTGAGCTCTGATTCACACATTTAACCCTTCATCGGCTTTGCCACTTTGACGTCCTGGGGTGTGAGAGGTTAGTTAGCTTCTTTTACCATGGGCTGTAAGAGTTGTTGGGTTTGTTCGAGGTGGCGGGAGGGAACCCAAGTCTCAGTGTCTGCAGAGCATCACCAGGACCGAGCTGCACCCCTAGGCATTGGTTTAAACCATGCTGAGTGCATGATCTAAGCCTGCTGAGATCCAGGGATCCCGGGCCTCGGCTCCCAGCGGTGACAGAGCACAGGAAACAGCTGTCCTGCTGCCACGGAGAAAAACAAGCAGGGCTGCAATCATCTGACTCTGTCAGGAGCCGAGGGTCCCAGCTGAGCCTTCTGCTTTTGTTTAGTTCTGGTGCTGGGAACTGAACCGGGACCTCCTGCATTTTATGCTGCTGAGCTACGTCAGGGCTCAAACTGAGGCATGAAACCAATGCTTTTTAACTCGGGGGAAAATTAATAAGAGAGGGTGAGTGGCCAGGGGTGGTGGTGCACACCTCTAATCCCAGTACTAGGGAGGCAGAGGCAGGCGGATCTATGTGGGTTCTAGGCCAGCCTGGTCTATAGAGCGAGTTCCAGGACAGCCAGGGCTACACAGAGAAACCTTGTCTGAAAAACAAACAAAGAGAGAGAGTGAGCATGGCGGTACATGTTTGTTATCCCAGTTTAGGAAGCTGAGGCAGGAGGATTATGAGTTTGAGGTCTGCTTGGGCTTTGTAATGGGTGTCTCTGAATGAATGAATGAATGAATGAATGAATGAATGAATGGGCATGGGAGGGAAAGTCCAGAGGAAATCAGGCACAGGCTTTAAGCGTCTAAGAGTCCAGTCTTAGTAGAGCCGTGATGGGGTCACACAGTCGGTCAACAAGCTGCGACAATTCTTGAGAACAAATGGTGTCTGCTGGAGAAGTTTCCCTAAGCCCGGTGGTTGCGCTTTCACTGGAATCTGGTTACAGAGGCGCCCATTGCCTGCCACCCCTACAGTCTAGACCCAGTGACCTCAGAGCCACCAGAGAGCGGGGAGAGTCTTCCACAGCCCAAGTGCGGGGAGTGGTGGGGGTGGGGGGGGTGGGGGTGGGGGCGGTGGGGGTGGTGGTGGGGGGTGGGGGTGGGGGCGGTGGGGGTGGTGGTGGCGGCGGCAGGGGTGGTGGGGAGACAGCTCAGTGGGGAAGTGCCTGTCTCGTGTGGGAAGTTGATCCCTTGGCTGTAGTTACAAGTATTTGTGAGTCAACCATTTTGTGGGTGCTAGAATTCTGAACCCTGGTCCTCTGATAGATCAACTCTCTAGACACTAAATATGTCCTCTGTTGAAAGGAAGGTGTTTTGTTTGTTTGTTTGATTGGTTGGTTGTTTGGTTGGTTGGTGTGTTTTTCAAGGCAGGGTTTCTTTTTGTAGCCCTGGCTGTCCTGGAACTCACTGTATAGACCAGGCTGGCCTCGAACTCAGAAATCTGCCTGCCTCTGCCTCCTGAGTGTTGGGATTACAGGCCTGTGCCGCCACATCTGGTTTTGCACGGTGCTGGAGATGGCACAGGGCTCTGTGCACACTGTTCACACGCTCAGACCTTTGCGTCACTCTGCGCTTTTTACTTAGTCATGTGACAGACAGAAGCTGACAATTTTACCCTTAGCAAAGTGCCTATTACGCTGGGCGGTGGTGGCGCACGCCTTTAATCCCAGCTCTCAGGAGGCAGAGGCAGGCGGATCTCTGTGAGTTCGGGACCAGCCTGGTTTACAAGAGCAAATTCCAGGACAGGCTCCAAAGCTACAGAGAAACCCTGTCTCGAAAACAAAAACAAAACAAAAAAATAGCCAACCCCCCCCCCCAAAAAAAAGCCTAATTACAAGGTTGACTAGTATCTGAAACTACCACCCCTGGCAAGATTATTGTTGGGTCCGGGATCACTCAATGACAAGGAACAAACCACCAAAGTCTGTTAAACCAGAAGCAAGCTTCTGTAGCTGTGGCCATGGGGCTGGTTTTGGCCTCGTCTTACAGTAAAATCAAGCACCAGGTGTGGGTCAAAGAGCTTTTACAACCTTGAGGTCAGGCTTAAAGTCACTTTACATTTTAAGTTTTACAACTTTTGGTTATAGGACATTAGAATATTTGCAAAAGCCCATGGCTGACACAGCCACTTTTTGCTGTCCCTGCAAGACAGAGTAGAGTCACGGGGTGGTGCGGGGCACAGATAAAAATGAAGGGAGTACCAGCAGAGGGTCCCACAGAGGCAACAGTTAGAAGCTAACTTTGTTTTCAGGACCTGCCTAGCCGGGAAGCTGGGAGGCAGGAGGCTATTGTTAAAAGTTTACCTCTGTCCAGACAGCACTCGGGAGGCAGAGACAGGAGGCCAGCCTGGACTACAAGAGCGAGTTTCAGGACAGCCAGGGCTACACAGAGAAACCCTGTCTCAAAAAAACAACAACAACTAAAAAATGATCTCTGTACACAGTGGCTGCCAGGATGACGGTGCTTAAGGGATGGTCTTAAGAAAGTGTTTGTTAAAGGTTAACAGTGGCTGCCAGATTTAGTTTTTTTTCCTTCCAAAATGTGTTTGGCCTTACAATTTTATAGTTTTTGTTTTGTTTTGTTTCGTTTGTTGAGACAAGGTTTCTCTGTAGCTTTGGAGCCTGCCCTGGAACTTGCTATTGTAGACCAAGAGATCCGCCTGCCTCTGCCTCCCTAGTGCTGGGATTAAAGGTGTGCGCCACTGCTGCCCGGCACAATTTTATATTTCTATATTCCTGGACTGAACCCTTTATTTCTGTATTCTATTCCTGGACTCTTTGACTATAACTCCCTTTAACCCTGCCTGAGTACACAGCGCAGCCACACTATCTGTATTTGCTGGGGCTGAGCTAAGGGATCACCGGGAGACCGGGCTCCTTTTCCATCATCTCAGAGCAGAACTCAACACCACCTGCCCAGCTGCCTGCCGCCCCCCCCTTAGCCTCCTCCCTGTTCCTCACTACAGACCTGTCCAGCTTCGGCTTCCATACGGTCACCACGTTTGCCTTCCATGTCTGGATCATTTCTTTGAGCATGATGCAGTTTCAGAGTTAATGTGTGCTGTGGCATGGTCAGAATTCTCTTCCGTGTAGTCTTCCACTGATGGAGAGACCCCTCCCCCCTTCACTCATTCACCTCCTCAGTCGTGGGTCAATGACTGACTCCCACCCCTTGGCCGTTTCGAATGACGCTGCTGAGAACAATGGCCTATGAATACCTGTCGAGTCCCTTTCCACTCTTTCCCGGTGCGCTCTTCGGAATTCTTGCTTTGCCCCTTTGGTTTGTCACCCCCCACCACATGTCCCAGGAGAACTCGCGTCGCTTTAAAGCATTGCTTTGTAATGACTTGCGTTTACGATGTTTTTTCCACTTAGCTGTTTTTTGTTTTTTATTTTTTTTTTTAAATTTTGGAGTCGAGGGCTGGAGAGATGGCTCAGTGGTTAAGAGCATTGCCTGCTCTTCCAAAGGTCCTGAGTTCAATTCCCGGCAACCACATGGTGGCTCACACCATCTGTAATGAGATCTGGTGCCCTCTTCTGGCCTGCAGGCATATATGCAGGTAGAATATTGTATACATAAAAAAAGTAAATAAATAAATATTTAAAAAAAATTTTTGGAGTCGAGCATAGTGGTATAGACCTACAATTCCAGCATTTAGGAAGTAGAGACAGGGGGATTACTTCAAGTTTGAGACCAGCATGAGCTATTTAGTGAGTTCCAGGTCAGCCAGGATTACAGAGTGAAACTTTCTTTCAAAAGCCAAACAAAAACCCTTATAGATTCTAGCTGGTGGACAGCTGCCATTCCACACGGAGCATGCCCAGAAGAGCACCTCTGCTCAGCTTTTGCCAATGTTTCTTCCTGGCTTTCTGGGTCCTTTGCCCTGCCCAGGTCTTGGTCTCTCACCATTTGTGGGTGCTTGCTGTCTTTTTGGGGCGTCCCTTGGCAGCCTTGCCCCAGGTTGCCAACACAGTCCCATGTGTCTCTCATTCCCAAGGACAGTTCTCTTCAGCACCGTCCGAAAGCCCTGGACTGACGTCATTCCTTGTAACTATGAGATGAAGCACACCCTCAAGGAGCTGGTGCGGGCCAAGAACTTCCTGCTGGCAGGGACCACGGTGACCATTGTAGAGGAGAAGGTGGGCAGAGCAGGGGGCTCTGGCCTCTCATTGGCTGGAGTGTTCTGTGTCCGCATCCTTTCCAATGACCTTTTTCTCGTCACATTGTCACATTTGTGTTCCCTCCTTGGTTGCCTTTCAGAGCCTTTCCAGAAAGGTCAAGGTGGGGTGGGTCTCAGGAGTCACCTCCCCTGTTCACCCGAGATTGGGTCTGTCCTCCAGATCCTATCCTGGCCTGTGTTGCCCACTCCTGTCGAGAGTCCCTTGCCTGCCAAGAAGGGGAAAGGAGATAAGAAAGAGAAAGAAAAAGAGAAAGAGAAAGGGAAGAAACAGAAAGCAGACGAGGCTGCCAAGGAAAAGGTAAGGCCTGCTTGGGTCGCCTTGGGGCAGGGAGGGGAGTGTGGCCCAGTCCTGCTCACACCTGTGTGCTCCTGGCCTTGCCCACAGGACAAAAAGGGGCTCAAGAAGAAAAAGGAGCCACCCAAGGAGCTGCGCCAGGACCCGCCCGTGCTGCGCGTGCTGGGTAGTGGCCTGGTGTACCTGGAGCCCTTGCTGGCTGGGGACTCAGCAGTGACCACTGTGTGTAATTTTGGGGTGATCCGCACCATGGAATCTGACAGATTGACTCATGCCAGGGTACAAAGGGGTCCTTGGTCTTGCCCTTCCGTCTCTGCCTCCCCTCTTCCTTCCTTATGGACAGCTTGCTGGGTCGGGCAGGGATGGGGGTAAGGTCGAGGGTGGCGACACTGTGGAGAGGCCCTGGTTGTATGTCAGGGCTGCGGGGCACCTTCGGCAGTGGCTGTTGTGGTGACGGCCCAGGCCAACCACACTCCTCAGCAGGAGCCCATTCTTCCCGGGAAGGGGTGGGTGACCCCAGTGTCAGCCTCAGGGTCAATATCGATCCCAGCGAGCACCTGGCTTTGTGGTTCTTTCTCTCAGGATTCAAAGAAGATAAAGAAAGTTCCCAAAAAAGGTAAGAGCCAGTGGCCGCCCCTGAGGACAGGGACTGAGCCCAAGGGACCATAGGAATGAGGGGACTGAGAATGACTTCCAGCCAGCACAGAAGCAAGCCCAGAATCATCCTGAAGCCCAGTGCAGCTGCGGGCTGTGTTGTGCTGGAAAGGCCCGGGTGGGTGAGTCCTGGCCCGGCCCGGCCCTGCCTTCCCACCCCTGTAGTAGTCTGTGAGCACCGGATTTCTCAGCCAGGTTTGTCTTACGTCGGAGCTTTCTAGCTTCCTTCCTTCGCCCCCTCCGCCCGTGTCCACTTTCTTCTGCCTACCTGGATAGCCCAGGCTTGTCTGGAACTCAGTTGTCTGTGTTAGATTTGAGAGTTTTTGCTGCTGTTGTTGTTGAGTCAGGGTTCCTTCACCCTGATCAGCCTGGGACTCACAAATAGTGGGGTGCCATTAAAGTACTTAGAGATTAATTCATTCAATGCCATTAATAGAAAACCTTCGCCGAGCGGTGGTGGTGCACGCCTTTAATCCCAGCACTCGGGAGGCAGAGACAGGCAGATCTCTGAGTTCGAGGACAGCCTGGTCTACACAGCAAGTTCCAGGACAGGCTCCAAAGCTACAGAGAAACACTGTCTTGAAAAATAGCAAAAGAAAAACTTCAAGCCAGGCATGGTGGTGGCAACCTGGGAGGTGGAGGCAAAAGCCTGAGAGTTTAAGATCACCCTCAGTTTAAGGCAAGCCTAGGCTCTATGAAACTATCTCAATAAACAAACAAGAGGCCAGACAGGGTCGGGCGGTGGTGGCGCACGCCTTTAATCCCAGCACTTGGGAGGCAGAGGCAGGTGGATCTCTGTGAGTTCGAGACCAGCCTGGTCTACAAGAGCTAGTTCCAGGACAGGCTCCAAAACCACAGCGAAACCCTGTCTCGAAAAACCAAAAAAAAAAAAAAAAAAAAGAGGCCAGACAGTGGTGACCTGCGGCTTAAACGCAACACTCACGAGGCAGAGGCGGGCAGATCTGAGTTCAAAGCCAACCTGGTCTACAAAGAGAATTCCAGAACAGCCAGACCTAAGTGAGATGAGACCCTGTGTCAAAAATAATCAAACCACCACCACCAACAACAACAACAACAACAAAAACCCTGCAAAATACATGTTTTCTCTCTCTCATGCAGTGCTGGAGAACAAACCTATGGCCACCAAAGCTCTCCACGTACTGAGCTGCATCCTCAGTGTCTTTCTTTTTTTTAAATTATGTGTTTATTTTGTGCGTGGACTGTGGCCTGCACGTGGAGGTCAGAGGGACAAGTGGGTCCTGGGGATGGAACTCAAGCCGTCAGGCTTGCCGGCTTTTAAAAAGCACCATAATTTTTTATACTCAAACAGCTGGGCCTTATTCAGTGATCTCGATAGATGCAATTGAACTTATTCTTTATTACAGCTAACATTCTAGGCGTGGTCTCTTTCAGAAGCTGAGTTCCTTCACGTCGGAGAACAGGGCTTGAGTTTCGGGATGAGGGAGGAGCACCTCCAGGATTGGGGAGACCTGTATCCCATATGTCCCTTGGGGCTCATCTGTTCGCACTGTTGTTTTCTCAGAAAAGTCAAAAATGGCGACTCCAACCTTCGAAAGCGTGTACCAGCCGGAGCCCCTGACCGTGGAGATTCAGATCCAACTGCATCAGTACCGCTCGGTGGAGGAAGCTTTCCTCAGCCTACTTGACTAGCCGGGAAAGTAAAGGATGCTTCGCTGCCAGAGCTTGGGTGTCTGAGTGTCCACCGGCAGGGGAGGGGGCGTGGCGCGGGCCCCCCAACGGGCATCGGGAGGAGCGCAGCAGCCGCGACCTATCCGACAGATGCTACCGGGAACGGAGAGCTTGGTGGGGTGGGGCAGGGCCCAGGGCTCCAGGAACCCCGCCCCCTTAAGCCCTGCCCCGAAGAATTTCCTTTGGGAGCCCCGCCCCCTCTCTGCCCCCTCCCTGAAGCCCCGCCTTCTCTGGGGCCCCGCCCCCGAAACCCCGCCAGCGGGGTTTCCAAGCGCACAGGTAGAAGCCGCGCAGCCTACGTAGGTGCGCGGTTCCCACGGGAGCTTAGGTAGGTCTGGGGAGGACGGGGGAGGCCACGCGGCCTGCGGCGCCTGGATCCCGTTGACCGGAGTGCGGGCGCCTCCGCTGGCGGACTTTCTGTTGCCCCTCCGTCTCGGGTCAGCTCTGGGCGGTTGTCCTGATTCACCGCGCTGCCGGCTCCGGCGACCGCAGCCCTGTAGATTCGGGCTGAAAGAAAGGAGCTGACCGGGGCCCTTTTCCCGGAGCCTGAGGCTGGTGACACCCCCAGGGCGAGGGCGCGCAGGACCCGGGGCACGTAGTACGGTGGGAGGATCCGGTCCCGCGGGACGAACTTTCGGGCAGGGAAGTGGACTTTTCGGGGACTTTGGGTGGGCATGGGGTGCTGCGGCGTGGGAGGGCTACCAGGTCACAGGACAAACCAGAGTCCCCCTCAGTGAGTGGCGCGGACGGCAGCAGACTTCGCACACCTGAGATCCTGGAGCAGTTACAGCTCCGTGGCTCTCCGCACCTCCGCGAGGCTCATCTCCGGTTGCAGCCGGAGAGCTTTCTAGCAGCCTCAATTTCCTCCCTCCCCCAGCCCGGGTCTTTCACGTCCTTAGCTGCAGCAGGAATGACATCAAAACAAACCATAGGCACATATTTAATCCTGGGCCACATCCTCGGGTGTTGCTCCTCAGCCTTGCGGGGCATTCTAGTCCCCATACGCTCTCATCTTCAGGTTTGTCTGCGTGGCTCCTACTCCAGCGCGCAGCTTGGCTCGGCCTGTCACTTTTTGTTCCCATGCTTCATGCACTTGCTCAAATGTCCCAAGGTCTGGTAACCTTTCCTGTCACTTAATTCTTAGCATTATCTGGGTTATCTCATGCCTGTGAGGGTGTTCCTAGCTGCTTGGCTAACACTAGAGATGCTAAAAGAGATGCTCTGGCTGTCGCTAGGGACGGCAGGGACGAGGCTGACCCAGATAGACCATTTTGAACTGAAGAATGAGAAAGAGATTCGGGGAAGAGTATTCAGAGTTTTTTGCCTGCTACACCTGTGACCCTGTACCCCACGTGTAGGTGTGGAGCTGGTTCTGGCTGTGGTTCCACGCTCCAAGGGATGGAGGCAAGGAGAGTCACTAGAAAACTTGTTTTGGGGCTGCGGGGGTGGCTTAGTTGTGCCCGCATGCTCCCCAGCGCCACATGAAACTTGCCTATGATCCCAGGAGGCAGGACGGTCAGGTGTTTAACATCTGTGGCTATACAGCAAGTATGAGACTCTTTCTTTTTCTTTCTTTTTTTTTTTTTTTTTTTTTGAATTTTCGAGACAGGGTTTCTCCGTAGCTTTTTGGTTCCTGTCCTGGAACTAGCTCTTGTAGACCAGGCTGGCCTCGAACTCCCAGAGATCCGCCTGCCTCTGCCTCCCGAGTGCTGGGATTAAAGGCGTGCGCCACCACCGCCCGGCTTTTGAGATTATTTCTGAACATGAGATCCTGCTTGGGGGTGGGAGGAATCAGAAAACTTTTTAGGCAGGATACAAGACAAAGCTGGACCACACCTGGAGGAACAAATGAAAGGAAGGAAAGTGAGGATGAACTGTGTTACCGCAGGCCTTGGGCAGGCGACTATGGTGAATACCATTTGTCTTTGGGTCACTGTAAGACTTCCTGAACCAGAACTCAAGACAAGAGGGTGGCATGAAGCCCAAGCTGTAGTTCCTTTGATGAGCCCCACCCTTCCCCCTAACCTCTCTCGCTGTGATTTTTGTTCTGTGAACCACCACTGCCTGTTGCCCTGTCATGAAGTTCCCTCTTTCAAAAGGCCTGGGACTCAGGTGCTCTCTCCCCACAGGGCCTCAACTATGTGGCGCAGGTTGGGCTGTGTGCTGTCCTGCAGCCTTGTGGCACTGCGGCTCAGCGGCCTGTTCTTTCTGAAGGAGCGCACACCAACAGGGAGCTCCAAGGCCCACAAGCACTTATGGGTGCTGCCAAGGCCCCAGCACAGCCAGTGCCCACCCAATTTAGCAATTGCTAATGCCTCCCTGTCCCTGCCCAGCCGCCATCGCCTCTTCTTAACCTATCGACACTGCCGAAACTTCTCCACGTTGCTGGAGCCTTCTGAGTGTGCTAGGGACACCTTCCTGCTCCTGGCCATCAAGTCACAGCCTCATCATATTGAGCAGCGTGCAGCTATTAGAAGCACTTGGGGCCGGGCTGGGAGCTGGGCTAGGGGCCGGCAGCTGAAGCTGGTGTTTCTCCTAGGGGTAGCAGGACCTGTGCCCCCAGCCCAGCTGCTGGCCTATGAGAGCTGGCAGTTCGATGACATCCTGCAGTGGGACTTTGCCGAGGATTTCTTCAACCTGACGCTGAAGGAGCTGCATGTGCAGCGCTGGATGGCAGCTGCTTGCACGCAGGCCCACTTCGTCCTAAAGGGAGACGATGATGTCTTTATCCATGTTCCCAATGTGCTGGAGTTCCTGGAGGGCTGGGATCCTGCCCAGGACCTCTTAGTGGGAGATGTCATCCGCCAAGCCCGGCCCAATAGGAACACCAAAGTCAAATACTTCATCCCATTCTCCATGTACAGGGCCCGCAACTACCCACCTTATGCAGGAGGAGGAGGCTATGTTATGTCCCAGGCTACTGTGAGGCGACTTCACTCAGTCATGGAAGAGGCAGAACTCTTCCCCATTGATGATGTCTTTGTGGGAATGTGCCTGAAAAAGCTAGGGGTGAGCCCCATACACCACGCTGGCTTCAAGACATTTGGGATCCAAAAGCCCCTGAACCCCAGGGACCCTTGCCTGTACAGAGGGCTCCTGCTGGTACACCGTCTAAGCCCCCTGGAGATGTGGACCATGTGGGCGCTGGTGACAGATAAGAGGCTCAAGTGTGCAGCTACCCCCTAACCCTAGCCCTGAAGGGCTGGTTGAGTGACAGCTTCCTATCACCAGGAGAAACTGAAAACCAGGCCCCTGCTGGCCGATAGGAAGTGCTCTCCCCATTTCTATAATGCCACCAACCTTATTGGATTAAAAGTGCTGAAACCTGGCAAACTTGTCCCGCAATATGCAGAACAGGAACGTTTGCTGCAGGAAGGCCCGGGGCCCACAACTCCCACCACCTAGGCAATGAAGGAAAGACACAGCATGACTTTTTTTTTTAATGCAAACACCAACTTCTCTTCCTTTGGACACAGCAGAGAAACTTGAAGGAGCGAGCAGGAAGCATGTGTTAGAAGGCTTGTGGGGAGTACCAGGAACAGTCACACTCTGAGAAACTCCTTAGCTGAGCTGTGCTCACAGGGAAAAAAGGACATTATAAACACAAATCTTACAAACCAGATAGGCTCCCTCCCTCTTTTGGAGCAAACTTTAAATTATACTTGAAAATCTGAGTAATATTAAAAACTGCAGCTAAATAGCAATTGAACTTGAGGGTATGCAGAAAAGGCCCCTCCTCCTCTGGCCCAGGTTCGTAAAATACTTTGGGTGTAAGGTAAAAAAAAATGGCGAGAGAGGTGCTGAGTGAGACAGCGTTGGAAGAACCAGGCTCATAAAGACAGACCAGAAAAGGGCAGGCACGGCTCACAAAAGGCTTCCGGTCTGACCGGCAAGGGCAGAGCCTGTTGTCTCCGCAGACTTGGGGTGATACCAGGTGGATGCCATCACCCGCTTTCCCCACTGAGTGGGCAGATAGGGCAGTGGGCTCAAGGCCTCAATCTTCCCGCAGGTAAGCCTCCTCTTCCTGGTCAGCCCTCTCATCACCGGCTTCCTGGGTTTTCTGGTGCAACTCTTGTGTCTGTGCTTCAGCCAGCTTGGTTTCTGCTTTCTGGGAGAGCTGGCGCACCTCCTGCACCTGCGACTTCACCAACTGGATGTGATTCCTGGCAGTTATAGAGGCCTGATCGGCTCCTGGTGAGAGAAGGGATAGTGCATTGAGCACAATTAGGCAGAGAAGTCAGACATAGGAATGCGTCTGCAGCCCAGCCCTCATGGGGTTACCATCCTGCTTCTCTGAGCTCAAATCTGCATCTTATGCTTTTCAAGATGGGGTATTGGATGTTGGGGAGATGACTCAGTGGTGAAGAGTGCTTGCTAATCCAGAGGACCCAAGATGGGGAGCAGCCCATGTTGCGTGGCTCACAACCACCCGTAACTTGAGCTCCAGGGAATCTGATGCCCTATTCTTGACTCTGTGGGCATCTACATGCACATACACCCAAGGACATATGTACCCAATTGTTTAAAAAAAGAGACAAAAACCTGGGGTCTCCCCATCCAGCCCTGCCAGGCCTCGAATTTTTCTGTCTCACCCATAAGGTGCACCACCCTACCCAGGTGGGTGCTCAGCTATCCCTGATTTTAAGGAAATGCCCATACGGGACATGCAGCTCGATGTAGAAGTCAGTCCCACTCAGCTATTAGTCTGGTGCTGTGCTGGCTTATACACTTACTACAGGTTGGTCAGCACTTCATACACATTGTAGTGTGGATATTTTTTTTAAGAGTCTCTTGGCTGAACTGGGGGTTTGGTGATTAGGCTACTTTGGCTAGCCAGACAAGCCCTCAGGAGAGAAAAGGGAGCCCACTCCCAAAACAGTGTGTGTTGCAGGGTGCAGCACCCCAGCTTGTTTCTGCATGGGTGCTAGAGATCATGTTTGTGGAAGCGTGTTAACCACAAAGCCATTTCTCCAACCTGGAATTCTAGTTTTTGAAGATCTAACTCCCCCCGCCCCCCCGCCCCAATAACACGGGCTTGGTATCCATCTTTGAATGTAATCTCAACTTTACTATTAGTCTTCTATGGATTCCTTATTCTTCAACCTATTTTAGATTTATGTAAAAATTTATATGGTCTTTGGATGTTGTTTATATTTAATATCTGTCTCTTAAGAGGAGAATCCAACCCTTGTGTACCTAGATGTGCTAGGTTGAAATGCTGTCTAGTTTTTAGCTGTGTGATCTGTATTGGATGGTGCTAGTTTATTTTATTTCAAGGTGGAGAATGTGTGCATGGGGAAGTCAGAGGACAACTAGTGGAAGCCGGTCTTCTCCCCACCAGGATTTCTCTGTGTAGCCCTGGCCTTCCTGAAACTCTCTCTGTAGACCAAGCTGGCTTCGAACTCACAGAGATCTACCTGCCTCTGTCTGGGATTAAAGGCGTGCGCCACCACTGCCTGCACCAGTTTTCTTCTTAACACCATTTGGGTCCTAGGGACTGAGTTCAGGTGGCCAGGCTTGGCTGCAGGAGACTTTATTTGCTGAGTCATCTCAATAGCCTAATTTTTCTTTTTCTGTGGTGCTGTTTCCAGCAAGATGAATAGCTAGTTCCTCTGGGGTTCTAATCCTGTGTTTGTGTGATTTAGAGGGAAAAGCAAAGCAGGGACAGAATATGCTTTGCAAACCCAGGATTTTTTTTTTTTTTGGTTTTTCGAGACAGGGTTTCTCTGTGGTTTTGGAGCCTTTCCTGGAACTAGCTCTTGTAGACCAGGCTGGTCTCGAACTCACAGAGATCCGCCTGCCTCTGCCTCCCGAGTGCTGGGATTAAAGGCGTGCGCCACCACCGCCCGGCTCCCAGGATTTTTTTTTTCTTTTTTCCGAGACAGGGTTTCTCTGTAGCTTTGGTGCCTTGTCCCGGAACTAGCTCTTGTAGACCAGGCTGGCCTCGAACTCCCAGAGATCTGCTTGCCTCTGCCTCCCGAGTGCTGGGATTAAAGGCGTGCGCCACCACCGCCCGGCCTAAACCCAGGATTTTAAAAGTCAAAGAATTACGGAACTTTCAAAGAGCTTTTGGGCAATAATGATGTCTTAATTTTTTTTTTTGTTTTGTTTTGTTTTGGTTTTTCGAGACAGGGTTTCTCTGTGGTTTTGGAGCCTGTCCTGGAACTAGCCCTGTAGACCAGGCTGGTCTCGAACTCACAGAGATCCGCCTGCCTCTGCCTCCCGAGTGCTGGGATTAAAGGCGTGCGCCAGCACCGCCCGGCTGATGTCTTAATTTTAAATCCCAAGCTCCTTTCTCCACAACACTGTTGTTAGTAATGACAACACTATATTCCTGCAATGACTGGAAGAAGCATCCTAGAAACAGGCAGCTGCCACTTCACCGTCTCCTTGTGTTAGCTTTACGGTGACGTTCCTTTACTGGAATGCCTTACTAGTGTGATGCTAGACCACAGTGCCTTTACCACCAAAAACCCATCCACACACCCCAAAGTCATACTCCACTTCCATCTACTTTTGTCTTCTCACACTGTGCCTAGTTAATCTTACTTATGTTCAAATGTTTTCTTCTGCTGTTTTCTTGGACTTGCTTTTCACTAGTCCATGCTTTTATTAATTTACTTATGCAGTAGCTGGGTATGCCTGTGGAAGTCGGGACAGCTTGCAGGAATCTGATGTGAAAGCCTGAAAATATGAGCCTATTTCCACATTGACCAAAGGTCAGAGTTGGAACTTAACCTCTAGTTCCTTTGAGGTTACTGTGCTACTACCTCAAAGGTCCCACCTAGCTGTGGAACCGAGTTCTGGGCTCTCAAGGTTATTGCCTACAGGTGTGGCTAATAGCCAGCCCTTGTATTCCAGAAATAGAGAAGTAGATCAACAGACCTACCTCAAACAAGAGTCTAGGATCGAACTAAGTTCCAGTTCCCTTAAGGACTGATTCCACCCAGGAGTGGTTTGCTACAGAATGTTTTGGTCTATGATGTAAGCCTGACTTGTTTTGTTCTAGCAACAGAATGTTTAACTATGAATGCAGCCCGCGACCTGTTCATTTCCTTGTATCATGTCAATGCAGTCTTTTGTCTTACTCCTACTTTTGGGGTCAGGGGTATTTTAAGCAATTCCCTCCCAATACTATTTTATTATTATTTTCTAAATCCCTATGCCTCTCTCCTGGCAAGAGGTATTTTGTCAAGGCTGCTCCCCGACACTCCACCAGTCGTCTTGAGGGTCAGACTTGGGTCACCAGTACCTTATCTCACCAGCCTGTAAGCCCACTCTTTGTGTAACTTACTACTGAGTTAAAGTCTAATTTATTTTTGGTACCTATTTCAACAAAGACAACTTGCCATTCATATATTTATGAGATATGCTTTATAGGCATAACCACCCAAGAACTACTCTGTGGAATCTGTAAGGGACAGGGTCTCATATAGCCCAGGCTAGCCTCAAACTACTGATCCTCCCAAGTCCACCTCTCAAGTGCTGGTGACTACAGGCGTGATCATGTGTGGAGGAAAGAGGTCGATATGGGTGTGCCCACTCACTTTTCCATAATATTCTGCTAGGGCCTCTCACTGAACCTGATGCACAGTATCTGGTTAGGCTGACTGGCTAGCGAGCTCCAAGGATTCTGTGTTCCTGCCTTCCTCATTCTGGGGTTACAGATGTGTTCTATCACAGCTGCAATTTCCACATGGGCGCTGAGGATCCAAAGGCAGATCTTCATGCTATACTGGAGGTTCCTGAGGCAGGTCCCCAGCCCTAGGAGCCCTTCTTCTGTGACACACTTGGACTTGTTCTCAGATTCTAAATAATTTTACATTTCTATTTATTCCTTCTTTAGCTTGGGATTGTTCTTTAAATAATTTTGATTGTCTATTTGAGTGGGTGTCATGTGTATGAGGTACCTGTGCAGATCAGAAGAGGGCATCAGATCTCGTAGATCTGCTAAGAAATCCAGGACATCAGCTGGGCTTTAATCCTAGCACCCATGAAGCAGAGGCAGGTGATCTCTGAGTTTGAGGCCAGGTTGCTCTATAGAGCGAGTTCTAGGACAGCTAGGGCTACAAAGAAACCCTTTTTCAAAAAGACAAAAAAAAAAAAAAAAAAAAAAAAAACAAAGTCCAGGGCCGCATGCATGCCAAAGCACTACCACTGAGCTACATTTCCATCCCGGGAAGCACACTTAAACTTGACAGAGCAGGAATGGAGGAAGTGGGCTGAAGGGCAATGAGTGAAAATTTCAAGAAAGTGACATCAGTGTGGTACAAAAATCAATCTTTGTATGTTCCTAAATGCATTAAGGTTTTTTTGGGGAGGCAGGTCAACAATATATTTTTGTGTGTATGTGTGTGTATATGCATGTATGTGTCTGTGTGTGTGTGTGTATAAATAAAATGAATGCTAATCTTGGTGAGAGACTCAGTGGTTAACCTACGTGACACCCAAATGTGAGGGCCAGGAGTTTGGGTCCCCTGAACCCATGTATGTGTGGGGTGGGCACGAAGGCCAGCTGTAATTCCAGCCTGGAAGACTGAGATGGGAGAGCCAATCTCCAAGAACAAGCTGGCTAGTGACACTAACCACACTAGCTGACTGAGAGACCCTGTCTCACTGACTGAGAAGACATCTTCTGGTCTGTGAGTCTCACTTGTTATCATGCTGGTTTCTGCCTTGTTGCTCAGACCTTCAGTTCCCTCTCTGACACCCATGTTGGTTCAGGTTTTCTGTGCTACACTGTTTCAGGTGTGCTTCTGTTGAGAACTTTGCCATCCTCGTGTGCAAGCACGTGTGATACCACAGTCATGGTCAGAAGATAATCCTAGGGATCCTTTCTACTATGTGGGGTCCAGAAATTGAACTCAGGTCATTAGGCTTGGTGGCAAGTGCCTTAACCTGTTGAGCCGTATCAGTGGCCTAGAATTATTTTTCTGACACAGCCTGTTAAGGTATCCTTGTTATCACCCTGGCTGTCCTGGAACTTGCTGGCCTTGAACTCAGAGGTCCACCTGCCTCTGCCTCCCAAGTATTGGTATTAAAGGTGTGTGCCACCACCACCAGACAAGTCTGTACTTTTTAATAGACTTTGTCATTTTCTGCCTCAACTCAATGTACCATGTTTTCTCTGTCCCCTCCTATTTTTGTAATGTGTGAAACTAGTACCTATTACTTCTCAAAAAAATCTTTGCATGCTTTTATTTCCCCACTACTTTTTTTTTTTTTTTTTTTTTGAGACAGGGTTTCTCTGTAGCTTTGGAGCCTATCCTGGAACTAGCTCTTGTAGACCAGGCTGGCCTCGAACTCACAAAGATCCTCCTGCCTCTGCCTCCTGAGTGCTGGGTTTAAAGGCGTGCACCACCACCACCCGGCTCCCCACTACTTTTTTTTTTTTTTTTTTTTGGTTTTTTTCGAGACAGGGTTTTTTTTTTCTTTTTTTTTTTTTTTTTGGTTTTTCGAGACAGGGTTTCTCTGTGGCTTTGGAGCCTGTCCTGGAACTAGCTCTGTAGACCAGGCTGGTCTCGAACTCACAGAGATCCACCTGTCTCTGCCTCCCGAGTGCTGAGAACGAGACAGGGTTTCTCTGTGGTTTTGGAGCCTGTCCTGGAACTAGCTCTTGTAGACCAGGCTGGTCTCGAACTCACAGAGATCCACCTGTCTCTACCTCCCAAGTTCTGGGATTAAAGGCGTGCGCCACCACCGCCCGGCTCCCCACTACTTTTTATAGTCAAAGTTTTCCATGTTTTAGAAAAGGAAGTTTCTTCTTTCAGACTTGACTCCTGAGCAGTGTTTCCACAAGTGGAGGAAGGTGGAGGTCTGTTTAATCAAATGTAAAACTTCAGTCTGCTGTCAGTTATCCTGCATCTACTTTTGCAGGGTAAATCAACTACTACTGTCTGGTTCTAGCTCCTCTTCCCAGTACCTTACAGGCTTTTCTCTGAGAAGAGTCCTGGCCTGCAGTTTACTGCTTCTGAACACTTGTTGTTCAGTAGTGCTCCCACAGGCGGAGGGGGAGGCTCCTGATGCACTTCTCAGAACTTCTTCGTGTGAGAAACTTTTTGCTATCTTTTAAGTTTCCAGCCTAAGGACCAATTATTCTGATTTATTAACTTTTTTTTTTTTTTTTTTTTGATTTTCGAGACAGGGTTTCTCCGTAGCTTTTTTTGGTTCCTGTCCTGGAACTAGCTCTTGTAGACCAGGCTGGCCTCGAACTCACAGAGATCTGCCTGCCTCTGCCTTCCGAGTGCTGGGATTAAAGGCATGCGCCACCACCGGCCGGCTTAACTTTTTGATATTACTAGCAGTCCCTCTTTCTGACTAATTGCTAAAAACATCTGTTTCCTTGTAATCAGTGACTTTCGCTGTAGTCTCTGGAACATATTTCATGATAGCTGCCTAGTTACCCATTGACATTAGAACCCACTCCCTCTTTCCCATTGCTCTATATCTACCCCATTTATTCTCCTAATAAACCAGACTTGATCAGAATCCTGTCTTGTCTCCATCCTCTGTGTCTCTTGTCCCTTTCAAATCTCACTCGCCCCGTAGGGTCTCCCTTGACTAACCCATGGGTCGGGGCATCCTTAGAAGCTACCCACCACATCTGGCGAGCCACTGGCTCCTACAATGCTGCTTTCCTACCTTCATTTTTGAAGTTTAATACAGTATAAAATACAATTATATAGCACCGACTTTCCAAAACAAACCTGCTGGGAAAGATGGCTCACGCCCACAGTTCTAGCATTTGGGAGGCTGAGGCAGAAGGATAATTGCAAGCTTAGGTAGGCTTGGCCTCAGAGTGAGACCGTCTCAACAGTGCCATTAAAATAAAACCATCCACTACTTTAAAAAAAATCATTTTTAGGACTTAATGCTGTAAGCCTCAACCTGATATCCTGATATGAGAAAAAAGCACACATCTGGTTTGGGACTAGATCACATTAGATGCTGAACATTTAATCATTTCTCTTAGGTCCGCTGGAGAAACACCAACAGTTAAATCACACTTGGTGCAGAAAGGAAAAACACCTACATTTTATGTGTAGTGCATTAAGAAGAGAGCAGAGCTCTGGCCCCTAGCTCCAATTCCAGTGTGGTAACCTGGATTTCTCTCTCTCTCCTCTCGACAAGGCTCTGTAGCCCAGGCTTGTCTCAGATTCACAGACATCCTCCTGCATCAGCTTCCCAAGTACTAGGATTATAGGCACAAGCCACCATATCCAGCTCTAACATTTGTATCCGAGGAGAAATGAAGCAAGGCTTAATTTCAGGTTTGCCACTTCCTAACTGCAGCCGTTGATGACGCGACTAGCTCCATGCTAAAGGAGTGCCACGACCCAGAAGTGCCTACGAAGTGCCGCCCTGGCCCTCCCGAGCAGAGAAGAGCTCCACTGGCTCATCTCTCTGTCTTATTTAAAGACGCACACAGGCTTATGATCACACAGAAAAGGAGGAAACCCTTAGAGCTATTAGCAACATTCTGTAGCAGCTTCACTAGTTATTTTTCCAGACTCGCAGCCTGACTTCTGTGAACACAGACAAAACGTCAGGACTTCATGTGGTAGCTTGGCCTGCCCCTTGGAGAGGCCGAGAACAGCCTGCTCTACATATAGTAAGTCTGAGGCTAGCCAAGGCTATATGAGACCATATATACATACAACGCAGAAATGGGGAAACCTCCAAACCAACGGTTCCCAACCCCTTTGGGGGGGGAGTCACATAGCAGATATCCTACATATCAAATGTTTACATTATGACTCATAACAGTAGCAACGTTAAATTTATGAAGTAGCAACAAAAATTTATGTTTTGGGCCACCATAACATGAGGCCCTGGATTAAAAGGTCACAAGACTAGGCTGAGAACCACTGCTCCAAGAGATATTTCTACCATCAATCAGACAGTCTCAAGTCCTCAGTTAACAACTACACTAAAAGTAAGAAATAACAAAAACCCAGCCCTTTACCTACCAGTTTGATAGGCGGCCTCCGCAGCCATCTCTGACAGGCCAACTGCAGTCATCCACGTGGTTTCCAGTTTCAAGTATTCTTGCTGTTTTGAAGTCATCTGTAAGATCAGAAAAGACCTCCAGAGACCATGAAGGGTTAACAGTTACTCTCACGATAACCGTTTAGACACTATAATGAGGACCATTATATGGAAATGCTGACAAGTCTGCTCACCTCAACTCTGGCTCCTATAATCACCTGCCACACTTCATCTTCCTCCTGTGAATTCATTTTCCCAAGTAGATTTGTATATTGTCGATACAGAGACACTAACGTATAAACAGCCTACAAACACAGAATAAAAGATGAGTGTATAAAGTAAGTGAGGTAGGTACGACGGAAGGACTAGTGACAGTCACACCTTAGAAAACAAGGTCCTGCCAGATGGTGGTGGCCTTTAATTCCAGCACTCGGGAGGCAGAAGCAGGTGAATCTCTGTGAGTTCAAGGCCAGCCTGGTCTACAAACTGAGTTCCAGGACAGGCCCCAAAGCTACACAGAGAAACCCTGTCTTGAAACCCCTCTCCCCCACAAAAGAAAACCCCTGGGGTGGTAGTGCATACATGCCATATCAACACTCAGGAGAATGCCAAGTTCAAGGCAAGTCTGAGCTACATAGTGAGACTGTCTTAAAGAAATATAGAAGAATTGGGACTGGAGAGATGGCTCAGTAGTTAAGAGCACTGGCTGTTCTTCCAGAGAACCCTGGTTCAATCCCAATACCCACATGGCAGTTTTCAACTGTAACTATAGTTCCAGGGGATCTGACACCCTCACACAGACACACATAACAGGTCAAACACCAATGTACTTTAATACTAATAACAAGAAGAAGAATAAGAAGACGAAGAGGAAGAAGAGGAAGAGGAAGAAGAAGAGGAAGAAGACGACGACGATAAGAGAAAAAGATCGTTAGTCCACTGTGCTGTGGGGTTCCTTCCTCCTCAGGCAGGGCTAAAGGCCAAGGTCAGTCCTCGGGTGTCAGGGATCATAGTCATCAGAACTGCCTTGAGTGGACAGCCGGTTTTCTGCTCCAAGACATTCAAATGAGAGGGAGGTATGGAGGGAGAAGTGGGCAGAGTTCAGTGTGGAGAGCGCAGGCTGGGCAGCTCCTAACCAGTCATGTATGATTCCAGCTCTAGAGGGTACCCCTCCCCCGCAGCCTCCCTGGGCACCTGTATGCACTCCACTCCCACACATACACATCAGTAAACCCTACTACAGCAAACTGCTCCTCATCCTTGTGCCTCACTGGGCTGTATCAGTCTAAATACAGGCATCATCCAGGATATAAGTTAAAATTTTTAAATTTGAGACAAGCTCTCACTATGTCAACTCAGCTGGTCTAGGATTCAGAGATCTGCCTGCCTCTGCCTCCTGAGCAGGATCACCCATAGCCTGCTTTTTATTTGTTTTTGTTTTTTTTTTGTTTTTCGAGACAGGGTTTCTCTGTAGCTTTGGAGCCTGTTCTGGAACTAGCTCTTGTAGACCAGGCTGGGCTCGAACTCACAGAGATCCACCTGCCTCTGCCTCCCGAGTGCTGGGATTAAAGGCGTGCGCCACCATCGCCCGGCCATAGCCTGCTTTTTAAAAAATTTGTAACAGATTCTGAGTTTGAGGCCAGCATGGTCTACACAGTGAGTTCCAGAGCTACACTGTGAACCCTATCACCAAAAAAAAAAAAAAAAAAAAAAACAACAAAAAAAAACCCTAAATAAAAATTTTGTTGGCCATCTACACAGAGATGCAGAGAAAAAGAAATGCATAAATGACTTTAAGACAGTGTCTTGCTTGCTATGCTCATGGCACCACAAACAATCCTCCTCCAGAGTGGCTAGGACTAGAGCCAGGAACCACACATGCTGGCTGCTCTTGGTGTGATTAAATGTCATCACAAACCCTGCTGAGCCAGATGAACTTCTCATCCTCCTGCCTCTGCCACCCAAGTGCTGGGATTCTGTGTGTTCTACCGCCACGCTGCTGAGAATAAAACCAAGGCAAGCATTTTATAGATGAGCCGCTACAAAAACCCAGAACTCAGCAACTTTTTAAAAAAGGGCTAGAGCCGGGCGGTGGTGGCGCACGCCTTTAATCCCAGCACTTGGGAGGCAGAGGCAGGTGGATCTCTGTGAGTTCGAGACCAGCCTGGTCTACAAGAGCTAGTTCCAGGACAGGCTCCAAAACCACAGAGAAACCCTGTCTCGAAAAACCAAAAAAAAAAAAAATAAATAAAAAAAAATAAAAAAGGGCTAGACCGTAAATACTTGAGGCTCAAGAGCCTAATGGCCAAGGTATGAGATAGGAGGGTGTGTGGAGGGAATGGGAGGAGGGGAGGGAGTGGGAATTTATATTGGAATTTGTTTTAAAAATGTTTTATTATTTATTATATGTACAGTGTTCTGCCTGCATGTACACCTGCAGACCAGAAGAGGGCATCAGATCTCATTACAGATGATTGTGGGCCACGATGTCGTTGCTGGGAATTGAATTCAGGACCTTTGGAAGAGCAGTCAGTGCTCCTAACCTCTGAGCCATCTGTCCAGCCCCTGGTAATTTTTCTTTTAAATCTATTAAAAAAAAAAAAAAAGAACCTAATGACCTCTGCTAAAGCTACTACACTCTCGCAATACACACAGAAGACTGGCTAAGTCCCAATAAAATACACACAGCTACCAGAGGACATGGTGGTGAGCCATAGTTTGGAAACTGCAAATCAGAGTCTAGGAGGGGAGTGGGGATTGTAGCGCTGTAGTGGAGCACCGGCCTGGCCCGTAGACCTCTGGGCTCCACCTCTTCACATTGAAAAACAGAACAAGAAAACTGCACAAAACAGACGTACCTTCGTATACTCAGTGATTGCTTCGATCAGAGCATATGTGGTTTGGGACAGAAAGGTGGAGGTGCTATCTGTCACCAAAGACACAGCCCTCCTCATCAGTGCGTCATTACTAAGAGAGTGAGGCTCCGATTTCTGAAAGACAAACAGTCACTCAATTTCCAACCTGAATAAAGCTTAAGACGAGAACCGCGAGGTCTCAGGAGACCGCCCAGCCCTGTGCTTCATGCGTATGAACCCATAGCAGCACACTTCTTTGGGGTAACTTTTTAGGCTTTCTATGTGGTGACTTAAGATAGCATAGGAATGTAATCTGAGGGTAATGTTTCTCTCCACATTCATTCTCCTAGAAAACTGAGTGTCAAGGGAACTGTAGCAGAGTCACGGGAAACTACCAATCCTGTGTTGGGATGTTTCCAGCAAAGACCTCCAAGAGCTGATGTGACTGAACTCACAGTGACCAGGTGGACGTGGGGAGACTGCTGGGCTGGGGCAGGGGAGATCTAGTCACTATAGCCTCAGCTATTGCACCGAAAAACAAAAATCACTAGAACCTCCATCGGAATTATGGGATCTGGTCACTCCAGCTCAAAACCGCTGCCACTCAACATCTCAGTAACTTCCTTTCCTTCTCATCAGAGACCTTGCTGTATCCAAACCAACTGTCTTAGTCTTGCTGAAGAGAGTGTAAAACTCTGGATAACTGTTAAAAGCAGTATGAGTGTGAAATGGCTTTTAATACGTGAATAAATAAATAAAAAATTCATCCTAGTTGGGCAGTGGTGGTGCACGTCTTTAATCCCAGCATTCAGGAAGCAGAGACAGGCAGATCTCTGTGAGTTAGAGGCCAGCCTGGTCTACAGAGCAAGTTCCAGGACAGCCAGGGCTACACAGAGAAACCTTGTCTTGGGAAAAAAAATTCATTCTATCTATCTATCTATCTATCTATCTTTCTTTCTATCTATCTATCTATCTATCTATCTATCTATCTATCTATCTATCTATCTATCACATATGAAAAGCACTCAGATCGGCAACTCTGCTCACAAGGGAAATGCTGACACAGCATCTTGAAATCCTGAGTGTAATGATGCTAACTTTACAATGTGTTCTCACTCATTTCTCTTTTTACAGATGATGAAATCCACACACAACAGCCGGGAAACTTTCCCTAGAAATAAAATAGCTAATTAAATCTCAATGCAAACTCTCCGAAGGCTGTAGTCTTTCTCTTATGTTCTGCTGACCCAACACGGTGCCAGCCACGACCATCAAACATCAAAACATACATTTATCTAGCGGTAGCCAGAAGAGCAGGGGAGCTGACCAGGAACTGAGAAAGGCTTTAAACGGATGTGACTTGAACTGAAGAAGCTAGGACTGAAATGGCTAAGGTCCTTGGAAGGAAGGAAATGAAAGCCTGGTCAGCATGAGAGAAATGAAACTGGTTAAGGCACCAAGTGCAAGCAGAAGTAGACACAGTGTAGCTGTGTGTAGCACTAATGGGGCTCGGGAGAGCAGACCACAGCAGCTCCAGTCCTGTGTCCCAGGAATGGCTAGTACCTGGGTCTCAGAATGCAGTGCATCAACAGAAAAGAGGACAAACCCCCACAATTCTCAGATAGAAAAAAAAAAGAATGCTGGGGGCTGAGATGACTCAGCTGTTAAGGAGGCACTTGGCTGCCGAGCAGACAACCCGCTCAGCCCCCGGAACCAACCTGCAGCTGTCCTCTGATACCCTCAGCCACCACACAAAATAAATGTAATTTTAGGTTTGTCTTGTCATCAGGATGACTGATGCTCGAGTGGACATTTCAGAGCTAAGGCTCATCAATCAGCATGCAGAGCTGACATGAAATCAGACAGATGGGTGTTAATGAGTCTCAGATGTGAAAATCAAAATCGATACAGAAGTATCAGGAATACTTTATTGAAGTGAACTTGCTGGTTTCTGATGCAGTTCTTCTCCATAAAGCACAAATTCAATGGTTAAACCACCTCTGCTTTCCAACCAGCCCTCGCTGATTGCTCTAAGAACTCTCGCCCACATGCTCGTTCTTCCTTCCTATGAGACCCACTTCTCCGACAATTCTCCCTCCATTTGCTGCCTGCCAGCCGGTACCACCATCTCATCTAGACTAACAGTAGCTCTTTTAGTCTCCCCAGATAAACAGTAACCTTAAAACCTATACAAGATCATACATAATATTCCAAAAACAAATCCTTTGTGGTCTGTTTAGAATAAAATCCAAAGCCTTACAATGACACACAAAAATCAAATCACAGTATCTGATCCCTGGTCACCCTGGGCCTCACCTATTAACAGTTCCTCCTTCTATTCCGTTCACTTTGCTGTGCTGCACCACACAAAATTCTGCTTCCAGGCTTTTGTCCCAATCCCTCTGCTGCAGGCTTCTGCCTTAGCTTTCTCGAAGCACACTGACATGAAGCTGTCCCAAACCACTTCACCCTATTTCCATTTTTCTTTCTGTTTTTTGTTTGTTTTGTTTTGTTTTGTTTTTCAAGACAGGATTTCTCTGTGTAGCCCTGGCTGCCCTGGACCAGGTTGGTCTCAAGAGTCACCTGCCTCTGCCTCTGAGATTAAAGGCATTTACCACCGCTGCTGGGCTTTTTTTCCTTCTTTTTGGTGTGCTTTTTTGAGACATCTCAAGATGTAACTAACACAAGCTAATCTTACGATTTTGATTTTCCTGCCCTAGCCTCCCCAGTGTTGGTATTACAGGAATACACCACTTCACTCAACTTATATTTGCTTATTTTCTACCCAGAATGGATGTTTTATGATAGCAAGAATTTGTATTTTCGCTCACTTTTACATTCCCAGTGTATTGGTCAAAGAAGTTGTTCAGTAAAGTTTTGCTGAATGACAGGCTTCTGCCAACAGACTGTATTTCTTTTATCTCATTCTATCCTTTATGCAACTTGGAGCTGGGCGGTGGTGGCGCACGCCTTTAATCCCAGCACTTGGGAGGCAGAGGCAGGCGGATTTCTGAGTTCGAGGCCAGCCTGGTCTACAGAGAGAGTTCCAGGACATGCTCCAAAGCTACACAGAGAAACCCCGTCTCGAAAACCAAACAAAAACCAACAACAACTTGAAGTACTGTTTATGCCAGTACTGACTAGGTGACTGGAACCCTCTGGCCTCACCTATTAAACAGTTCCACCACTAACCCTTCCCTCCCCGTCCTAATCTTGTCTTTGAAGACAGGACGCCTGTACAAGTCAGTTAGTCTGAACTGGTGAGTGCCAGGGACCGGCAAGCAACCTCTAACTAACTTCCTCCTGGTTCCAAGGAGAGTCAAAGGTGCCCTCTCCAGTGCCAAGGCAGTGGACGGTTACCTCAGTGAAAACTAAACCATAAAAACCCTAGAGAAGCACATGTCAATTCCCAGGGCAGTCACCCACTCTCAGAAAACCATGATCACTCCTCCCCTGTTCCAGCCTACCACCTATCCCCCTTCAATTTTTTTACACTGTATCTTTAACGTCCGGACCCCCAAAGGTTGAGAAGTTCATTTGCAAAGTTAATCTTCTACTTCTCTGTTTGCTACAAGGATAAAGGTCTACTGCCCAGTTCAAACGATGCTCAGTTTCACTGGTTCCTCGATTCAGGGGTGGTGGAGCAGGGACAAAAAGCGGAAACTACTGTTTCTACAACGTGAGACAATGAAACCGAGCAATCTGCTCAACTCTGAGATGCTGGTACAGTACGGCGCATAGCATCATGGGAGGTGGCACTTGGAAAACTAAGGCTTCACGAAGATCGGGAGAATCACATGACCGTCCCTTACCTGAGCGATAGGGACTGCACACAGGGTCACGCCGAATCCAGCCAACATAGTTTTGTGCCATGGTCTTATCAATTCTGAGAAACAGCGTTTCTTTGAGTTAGCCACGACGGGAACACGCTGTCCATACCTGGAAATATAAGTCAAATTTTAAAAAGCACAAATCAATGTGTAAAAGGCTCTCGGGTCTGCAGGAGTCGGTCCAAGCAGCGGCTAAATGAGGAGGTAGCAGCGGTCTTCCAAGAAAATAAACCACAGGGTGGCCTGTTGAGTCCCAGAAACGGACAGACGTGGTGGCAAGCCTTTAGTCTCAGCACTCGGGAGTCAGGGGCAAGCGATGTGAGTTCCAGGCCAACAAGAGCAACAAGCGCTTTCCACTAGGTGGAGAAGTTTTAAAAGTTGCCTCCGAGCTGCTAGCAACCTGACGCCAAGATAAAACTCTCGTGCTCGCAGGACTTAGCCCTAAACCCTGGGCCTGGGTTCCGGGGTCTCGAATGGTCCCCGCGAGCAAGGTCCTGGAGGCAGCAGCCGGAGAGCGCCGCTGGCGTCCGGCGCCCGAGTCTCCTGGGTCGTGCGCGAACAACACGCTGCCAGCCCAGGCCTGAGCCAACGCCGTGGCCCGTCTGTCCCTCGGTATCCTCGGGGACTCTGAGCTGACTGGAGGGTCAACGGGCTTGGAGGACCCGCTTTCGGGAGCCCGTGATGGAGGACGGCGACGGAGGCGGCACCCTCCGCAAACTTCGGAGGGAGGCGGGAGGCCGCGGCCCGCGGCCAACGCGCAGGCCGGCGCCGCGGGCCCGGCTCCTCTCCGTCGCTTCCCGCTCTCTGCGGTCACTGCCGTACCTGAACAGGAAGGCCACGCTCCGGGACATCCAACTCCTCAGAGCCGCCATCCCGCGGCGGACGGACGGCGGACGCACACGCCGGAAGTGACGCAGCATAGCGAGCAGCCGGGCGAGCGCGGCCGGCTCCCGGGTACCCTTGGCTTCATGGTCACGCCCCCACTAGAGGACGCAGTTGCGATTGGACAGGCGGAAAGGGCAGGACAGGAGCGCTAGGAAACGGCTGTAACGGTCGCACCTGGCGTTCAACCGCTCGCACTTCGGCGCGGGACGCGGCAGGTCCCCGGGGCTCGGGGGGTGCGGAGCGGGGTCGCGCGCCTAGACGCGGGCGGTGGGCTGGGGGCGGGGCGGGGCCTGCGGAGGGGAACGTGCTCCGAGGGGCGGGGCCTGGAGAGGGGACCGTGCTCCGCGGGGCGGGGCGGGGCGGGGCGGGGCGAGCCGGCCGGCCGGGCGCTGTCACTTCAGCACCAGGAAGTAGGTGGTCCAGCCGGCCAGCAGCAGCGCCCCGATGAGCACCGTGTAGCTGAGGAGCACGAAGGCGAGCAGTTCCCGCAGCAGCTGCAACACGTGGACGGTGGACGAGGCCGGCATCGCCCTGAAGAGACCTGGAGCCTGAGCCCGCATAGGGTGCGTGTGGCGGGACAGCACTCTTCCAGGGCCAAAGAAGCCCCAAGTGCTGTTCTGCACTGGAAAATGTGCCTTCTAAAGCAGTAGTTGCCCACACTCCCTCTCACTGGCATCTGAGCTCCAACAGGGGAAAGGGCCTGGTCTTTCCCAGTCCTAGTTTTGCATTAGACTCCAACGCAGCCCTCTCTTGCCACCACCTCTTGCATTTTTAATGCAGCTGGTGCCGCTAATGGGCTGGTGGAGGATAGCTTGATTTTCCCGTCACCCAAGCTGCAGCCCTGTCTGTGGGCCTGCCTTGGATTGGAGAAGCAGCAGGCCATTGCTCATTTCCTCTGTCATCGTCCTGACCCCAGGCTTGTCGACAGTATACTTTAAGGATGTGTGTGTTTGTGTGCCCCAGCATGCTTTCCTTGCAGCCAGTCAGGATTAAAACCGAAGGGCGCCAAGTAATAGTACCAATTTGATCTTGGGCTCACATCATTCCCAATATGTTTTACACACCCCATCCGTGCAGATTTCACCTCAGACGCTAAGAGTCACAAACTAGCTCATCTTCACTGCTGCCTTGCCTAGCAGATTCCCTCAATGCTGGTGTCTAGCTTCCCACTCTTCCCAATTTACTCACTTGGCAAAGTTTCCACGACTCTTCCCCGCCACAGCTTCCACAGCTTCTCTCTGGTCGGCTGAAGAGAGACTTGTGCACACTGCAGCGATCTCGGCAGAGCTGAGGTCTTCAGGCAGCTGAAGCACTCAACAACTAGGTGTGGTCTAGCGGCCAATTACAACCTCTGTGTGGTTTCTGAGATCCCAGGGAGCTGCGCACAGGCAATCCTAGGCCAGGCGGGGCCCTGGCAGCCGTGCCCGCCCTCTGCCTGTGTCACCTCCAGTCTACAGGACGAGGCATCAGCGATTTTCAAGGCTCCTGACTTAAATGGGCTGAACAACTGGTACCCCAGGGGGTATTTCAAGCCCCTTCTTGTCTTGCTTGTCTAAACACCCCAGCTGGGCTGTACCGCCAATGTGTCTAAAACTGAAAGCAGTCCTGTCAAGAGGCCTGGCAGAACCACTGCACGTTCGCCACGGCCGCTGTCTTAAGAAAGGCAAGTGTGAACACGCACATGTGTATGTGAGACTCATGCCCCAGGGTGCATGATCCTAATTTACAGAGTTTAGCAGTTTGCAAACTCATTACCCGGGCCACTTCCAAGTTCATCTACAGAAGTGAGGCAACAAAAGGAGCCAGCTGGGAAAGCAAAGGACACTTTCCCTTTCCCCGAAGTTACTGCCAAGGATAAGCAAGCACAGATATACAGCTTATTCTTCTGCTTATACTAGATTATGAAGACTATTTTTTGACCTTTGGAAGAACAGGCAGTGTGGACGTCAACCTTTTATAACATCATCATCCAGAAGCAAATGGCCCCTTAATTTAATCAGGATCTCTTATTATCAAATCATTGCCTTGGTGAAGCCTGCTCGAAAACAGGAGCAGAACATCAACACGCAGCTCAGGAAGCCAGTGCGTAGTAATTGCTCCCCCAGAGGACTGGACATCTGAAGGGCTCCCATGCTTTGGCTAAGATGAATGCCGTCACCTATACCAGAGTGGCAGACAGAGAAGTTCAGATCCCTCCCCACCCAGTCTTCAAATGGATGCTTCAAGGCAGTTATGTGGTTTATGCTTTGAACCATCTACAAACCTGCCAAACTGGGGTATTTTATAGCAACAGAGTAACTTAAGCAAAGAAATACTTCATGGGGGCTGACAAGATTGGCTCAGCAGGTAAAGGAGCTTGCCACCGGCCTGACAACCTGAATTCGATCCTCAGGACTCACATGGAGAAAGAACCAAGTCCTTGAAAGCTGTCCTCTGATTGCTATGGTGTGAATGTATATAAACACACACATACACTCACACACACTCTACATAAACTACATAAAGAACTACAACATGGAATAAAATTCACATTAATCTATTTATAAATAATGAGAATTTTCACATACTGCCTTTTCCTTCCTTCTACGGCCTGAGAGGCCTCCTCTGTCATAAATAATGCATCAGCCCCTGGAGCACCACTGACCGCCTAGAGGCAACATCCCTAGAGACAGGGATATATGCCGCATCCCACGCTTTGCCATCTGTTATCACAGCCCCTTGCTTTGGATGCTTAGTTCATTTTGCTGTTTAAAAGTTTTGGGCATGTAAATCCTCGCACTTGGTAGTCTGAGGCAGAAGAACTGAATTCAGCGCCAGCCTGGCCTATAGAGGGAGACCTTGTCTCAACAACAGAAGTATATTTGCTTGAATTTAACTCCTCAGAACACAAAATTTCCTCCTAGGGTCAAGCCCTTTTCTTTTTCTCCGTGTTGTCCTGAGAATGGAAGGCAGGCCCATGTATGTGCTCATCAGCTCTCCTACCACACACTGAACGAGTCCCCCCCCCACAGGGTCTGATATATAACCCAGCTGACCTACAACTCTCCATCTTTCTGCCTCACAGTAAAGATGGGCCACTGTGCCCAGCTTCGAGCTAGCCTTTGTGTACACGAGAACAAGGCAGACCAGCATGCAGTGATCAATCACAACCTGATTCTAGAGAAGCAGAGCAGGAATAGAATAGGGTTCATATGGAGACCTTCCTAGTTCACAAGAAACCTCCCATTTCAATCGTCCCTCCCTAGACCGTTTCTCTCTTGCTCTACAGTCAATCCAGTTAAGGTACTTAGTTTCTGGATTTAAGGCAACAGAAGATGTGTAAATTAATAGCGTCTATGTAGATGTCTTTAATCAGGATGGCTGGTGTGGCAGAATGGTCCATCTAACCAACTCAGCAAAAGTGCAGGCATGGCATATAAACAATCCACCTCTCTAAGAATAAGTGTTCGTCCCACAGCCTTTCTCAGAGTTTTTTTTTTTTTTTTTTTTTTTTGGTGTTTTGAGACAGGGTTTCTCTGTAGCTTTGGAGCCTGTCTTGGAACTCGCTTTGTAGACCAGGCTGGCCTTGAACTCAGAGATCCACCTGCCTCTGCCTCCTGAGTGCTGAGTGCTGGGACTAAAGGTGTGCGCCACCATAGCCCAGCTGTTAGAACACACTCTTAAGAGACAAAGACAGCTTTGAGTGCATCAAAGGGCATAATATGATTATCACCATTTCTATTTGTTCACAGATGAAGTAAGTGTGTGGTTTTTAAAAGAGTATTGTGCTGAGTACATTTTTGGAGCTGACCCTGCTATTCTCTGAGCAAACAAATATAGACTCAGAAACAAATGCAGACACTTGAGATTACAACTGGGCATCTGTTCACTGGATAAACACCCCAGCCAAGGAGACTTGACCAAACTTGAACAGAATCCCGGGAGTGGAAAACACTCAAGACAAGGTGGGCTGCGCTCCCTGGCAGCTGAGACTAGCTAGTGTTGGGGCTCGAAGGTAAAACCAACTCCCTGGAAGAACAAGAGCCTGAAAAAGAATGTTCTGAGCCAAGAAGGTTTTTCCCATTTGGGAATCACCCCCACCTCACTCCCCACCCCTCCAAATACTGAATATCAAGGCTAAATTCATTCCATGAGAAACAAACATTATCTTTGCCACCTTTTATTTATGTATTTTTTAATACACAATTTCTTTCATTTACAATGTGCAGTGAACTGTTCCAAATTATACATGAAGAAAATGAGAAGAAAACTTGTAGTAGTAGTTAACCAGAGCAGCCACACCCTGGGATGGGAGACGGGCAATGTTTAGACAGGCTACATTTTCTGAAGACCTGGATGATGGCAGAAAAGCCATCACTGGGTCCCATGCTTGGCACCCTTAACTGCTCCAGATGCTGAGAGGAGGAACTCCCAGCTTCACCAACATGCCTGCTCTCAGTTGTGGTACCTGACTGAGTCTCACAGTGGCTGCACCAGCTAAGGACAGATCAGCTGAGTATATTCGAGCAAAAGTGATGTGTGAACTTGAGTACAGCCGGTATGCTAACGAGGTGCATAAGGCAGTTACCATGATCACAGAGCAGCGTGAAGAAACTTAAGAGCTGCGACTGCTCACAGAAGGATCAGTTTGATGTTGGGGCCACAACGGACATGGAAGAAAACTGAAGCCCCATTAGCGGCATCTCCACTGGCATGTCTTGCAGTTAACGTGCAGTCAGAAGAGCCTTTGTATGGGTAATTGGCAGAAGCTGCTTGCTCTTCAGTCCTTCGTAGGCAGAGAACCTGCACAGATGCAGCTAAATCAGAGAGGGCAGAAACTTCATTACACCAAGAAACTCTTCAAGGCTGATTTTTTTCAGAAGGAAACAAAACTTGCCTTAGGAATCAAACTGGTAAGAGACTGGCGACACAAATCCACAGGAAAGAGCAAGCACTCAGACAACGCTGGCTTAGTCCTCAACACAAAACCACTATCCTGGACACGGAATGTCTTCCGGACTTATCGTGGCTCTTCCATGAGAGCCTCTATCCAGCTGCTTCCATTCATCAGTTTAGTGGTCGCAATTACATACTCAGTGCCTCCATCTTCCAACTGGGAGAGAAAGCGCAGGGCAGCGATTTCAGCAAAGGTGACACCCCCGAGGAAAAAGATCAGTGTGACTCTGTTTTCTCCAGGTTGACCTAAAATGTAAACATTTCAGAATTCAAAAGTATCTATTACTGCTGCTTCTTGAAATATTTTTTTTTCATTTAAAAGTGTATAAAAGGGGGGCTGGAGAGACGGCTCAGAGGTTAAGAGCACTGCCTGCTCTTCCAAAGGTCCTGAGTTCAATTCCCAGCAACCACATGGTGGCTCACAACCATCTGTAATGGGGTCTGGTGCCCTCTGCTGGCCTGCCGGCATACAGACAGAATACTGTATACATAATAAATAAATAAATATTAAAAAAAAAAAAAAGTGTATAAAAGGGTTGGAGAGATGATGGCTCAGCAGTTAAGATTGTGTATTGTTCCTGCAGAGGAAGTTTAATTTCTCAGCACCCACATCAGAGAGCTCACAACTGTCTGTAACTCCAGCTTCAAAAGATGCCTCTGACCTCTCCAGGCGCACGCACACACATACGTGCACACACGCACACACACGCACTAATCATAAATATATTTAAAAACAGAGAAGTATAAAAAGGTCAAGTGCATCTTGGTATAGCTGGTTCATATTTTTTTTTTTTTTTCCGAGACAGGGTTTCTCTGTGGCTTTGGAGCTTGTCCTGGAACTAGCTCTGTAGACCAGGCTGGTCTCGAACTCACAGAGATCCGCCTGCCTCTGCCTCCCGAGTGCTGGGATTAAAGGCGTGCGCCACCATCGCCCGGCAGCTGGTTCATTTGAGGCTCTGGAATGCTGATTTTGATCTTACACCCTGAGTCCTGGGGGTCTCAGTGCAGACTGAAATATGCTATTCATAAGGGCACAGCACAGCTCTGGGCTGCCAATGTGCATTAGCAACTGACTTTACAAATGTTTTTACAAAGCAACCGCACAACACGAGCCCCATCAACAGCACATTGACTGTGGATGGGAGATAAACTCACGCTTCTTCTGCAGCCCGGTGGGCAATGGCTGCCGTTCTTCAAAGTGGGGCCCTGGGAGAATGCGGAGAACCTCCTCGATGCTCCGCCAACCTGGCCGGGAAAGGAGCTGAGCGAGTCGCACACTAAGTGGTGCATAACCACTGTACACGTAGGAAATGTCTGTGGGGTTCTGTCAACAGTTAAAGAAAAAAATACGGAGACTGAGAGCCACCCGCAGTTTTTTGGTAACTGAAGTTATTTGATTAGGAAACAGAAACTTAAAATATCCCTTGCCTGTGTCTTACTCCAATCCACCTTGTAGGGGCTTACGTTCCTTTCTTTCTTTCTTTCTTTCTTTCTTTCTTTCTTTCTTTCTTTTATTTATTATTATTTTTTTCAAGACAGGGTTTCTCTGTAGCTTTGGAGCCTGTCCTGGAACTAGCTTTTGTAGACCAGACTGGCCTCAGACTCACAGAGATCCGCCTGCCTCTGCCTCCCAAGTGCTGGGATTAAAGGCGTGCGCCACCACTGCCCGGCTTACATTTTTCTTTTTTTAATGTTTGTTTTGACTTATGTGTACAGCAGATATCTGTTTGTGAGTTGTAGATGGAAGCGTATAGACCCCTGCAGAATCCAGAAGGTGCTGGAGTCACATGATGCTGGTACTTGGAATCATACCTACAGCTTGGCTTCACTTTAATCATTTGTTTTTTAAGACAGGATCTCACCATGTAGGCCAGGTCAGTCTCAAAGTTAGGATCCTCTTGCCTCAACTCTGGAGTGCTGGGATTACAGGTGTGCACTTGGGAGACTGAGACTGGAGGATCAAGGTGTTCAAGTTCACTTGCTAGTAGGGAGTTAGAGGCTGGTCTGGACTACACTGAGTCAGTCACACATACACAATGCACACACGCACGCACACATGCGTACACACAGAAATGGTGTATAACTCAATGCTAGGAAGCAGGTTTAGCATGTGTGAGGCCTGGGTTTAATTTCCAGGACCGATAAACAAACAAACAAACAAAAAACCCTAAGTAGTATTAAAAAGAACCAGAATGGAATGGGGCATCAGGAAGGTTCTTAGATCTAGCCCTTGTTAGGCAGTAGGTGTTCGAGGGGAAGAAGGTCAGACAGTGGTGAACTAGCACACTATGTGGACAATACGAGCTTGGCAGCATCGCATTGAGTGATGACTATAAAACCAAGAGGATCTCTGCAGACACCAGCACAGAATATGTGTGGAGTGCTGCCAGATGCGCAGATGCCCCCTGGAAGGACTAAAACCTGGCCACCAGGGTGGCCTCTGTGAGGAACGTTATCTGTGGCAGGAGCTGCTTCCCTTCCCAGTGCACAGTGACTGGCTTACACGTAAGGATGTTTCTGTGAACTATTCCTAAGATCCCCTGCACCTCTTCCAGGGCCCTGTGCCCAGAAGCCTGTAGGTGTTGTGCCAACACTCCCATGACTTCTGTTTGTGCCACGGCACAGTTGGAGAGCAGACAGCAGCCTGTGGCCTGGCTTGTTTTGCCCTGCCCCCTGGTCTGTGACACACATGGAGGTCAGAAGCCGTCAGCCACACAGTTCTCTCTGGTTCCTGTGACAGGTTTCAGGCCCAGCTGGTGTGATGGAAGCTAACTGCAGGATGGGCCTCTAGGCACCATCGCGGGAAGGGCTCCTTGACTAATGAGTGTGAAGAGTCATGGAGCACTGGTAAGCACAGGGGCGCACATCCTCTCTGTCCCGATGGACGTGTTGTGCCTGGCTCCCTCAAGCTCCTGCTGCTGGGACTCCCCAGTTATGATGGTCTGTAGCCTGCAACTGTGAGCAACAACAGTTGGCGAAGGGTCCACACTGTTCACATCTTTATTAACCTCAAGCTATCCAATCTGACAGCATTCTGTCTCTGCTGAGACTAGAGTGGATGCCACACACATATGCACTGTTTTCCTGAAGCATGAGGAAATTATTAGAAAAGAATAAAGAGCTCAAAGAGTACGGGCACTTGCTGCCAAGCCTGGCAACCTGAGCTCAAGCCCCAGAAATGAGATGGTAGAAGGAAAGAACCAACCCCTTCAAGTTGTACACACACACTAAACAGATCAATGTGAAGAGACACTCAGGAAGCGGAGCTGTTGTACAGATTACGGTATGCACGCTGTCACTGTGAACTACAAGAATCAAGCACAGGAACACATCTTACTTGCTCATTGACATCATCCATCCAGAGCCGTAACGTTTTCCGAATCGTTGGGTAATTGTTTCTGCTCCCTGTCTGAGCTTTTAGCAGGCCAGCCTTCTCCAGATTGTTCAAGGTCAGTATGTGCTCGTAGCCATAGGTCTGAAGGAGAAGGCATTTGGCAGTGATGTTAGGTCAGGAAAACGGCTCTGCAGATTTCCAAAGAGGAGCACTCTAACAAATCAATGTGGTTTGTACCCCAGGACTCGTTAGCAAGGTCAGGACTGAGTGTAGAGAGTGCAGGGGACAGGGCAGAGGGTGCTGTGGCTGGGACTCTTGGATGCTTGCCCACCAATATTAGCCCTGCTCCTTGTTTCAGGAATGATTTAAGGTTTTTACTTTAAAGTCAGTTTATGACCCAAGCTGAGCATTGAAGAAAGTGTATTTCCATTCAGTATATATTAGCTCTCAAAGGCTTATCTGCACACTGAGAAGAACAAAAATAGTTCGTAGTAAAACTTTGCATGTAGAATTTTGTTTTCTTAAAAAGAACAGTAGTCGCTGACCCTGTGGAATGCCCCCCGAGACACTTTACAAACATCATGTCAGCTACCCGTAGATTGCTGTACCAGCCATGCTAACTAACCTGGAGCACATACCAACTGGAAACCTGTGTACATACACAGCCTGTGTGCAAAGAAGAAATGGAAGGAGGAAGGAACCTCTGGGTAGAGACAGGAATTGGAGCCGGGCTAGGGACAGTTGGCTTGCTCCACGCACTCCTGCAATACTGGAATCTCATGAGAATTTCTTTCATTTGTGTAACTAAAGAAAGAGGAAAACAAAATCCACAAAAACTAACAACATACTGAGCACTGACTGGTAATGACAAATAACCACCTGCCTGAGACATTCAAATGGGAAAATTGGTTTTTTCCGACAGGGTCTCACTGTATAGCCCTGGCTGGCCTGGAGCTCACAGAGCTCCATCTGCCTCTGCTCCCAAGGGCATGTGTGTGGCATGCTGCCAGGCTATAGAAAAAAACATCTTTTAATAGCAGTGGGCTTCCTCATTACTATAATGTCTAACAAGCTAAGCCTGCTTAGGAACAATCAGAAATTTGTCCTGTACATTGGCCCACAGACATACACACACATGCAAATCAATCAAAGAATGCAATAAGACTTTCCACAGGGGTTAGCAAGATGCCTGCTGTCAAGTCTGATGTCCTGAGTTCCATCCTTGGGTCCATATGGTGGAAGGAAAGAGCTCACCACCAAAAGTTATCTTCTGTCCTCTACATGCATATCATGACACATAAGCATGCATATACACATGTGCAAACACACACAAACACACTACATAATTAAATAAATAAGCATAATTTTAAAATTTCGATTAAAAAGATAGTGGTGATAGAAGTTAAAAGACAGGGCTGCTGAGAAGGTCCGGAGGGTGAAGCACCTGCCACGCCGTGTGCTGCACCCCACGGAGGTGGAAGGAGAACACACTCTGAAGTTGTCCTGCCCCCTTGTGCACCATGACATGTACACACTAACAAACAACGGGTTCTAAAACAAAACAAGCTCGTGTTCACACTACACTAAAACAGCAGCTGTGAGAGTTCTATTATTAAAAGACACGCTCCTTCTCAGCATATAAAACCTCTTTAGTTTACTACCTGGAGAATTTCCCTTTTGTAGAAGTCCAGAACCTTCTGCTTGAGCCCACTGTTGCACACAGACTGGAGGCACACCAGTCTCAACACCTTGATGAGCGGATGCTTCTGGGCAATACAGTCCTCGATGTAATTGTTGACCTAGAAATGAAATTTAAACAGACCAATAGCCCAAGGACTTAAAACAATTTGATATCTCCTATATTCCCCTAAGACAGTGGTTTTCAATCTGTAGTCAAGATCCCTTTGGGAGCCGGGTGGTGGTGGCACACACCTTTAATCCCAGCACTTGGGAGGCAGAGGCAGGCGGATCTCTGAGTTCGAGACCAGCCTGGTCTACAAGAGCAAGTTCCAGGACAGGCTCCAAAACCACAGAGAAACCCTGTCTCGAAAAACAAAAAAACAAACAAACAAACAAACAAAAGAGCTAGTTCCAGGACAGGCTCCAAAGCTACAGAGAAACCATCTCGAAAAACCAAAAATTAAAAATTAAAAAAGACCCCTTTGGGGGTCATAGTTACAGGGTCACCTAAGGCCATCTGCATGCCAGATATTTATATCATGATTCATAACAATAGCAAAATTACAGTTATGAAGTATCAACAAAATAATGTTATGGCAACATAAGAAAATCACAAACCCACTGACAGCTGCAACTGCCAGAGGGAATTGTTAAAATACAGTTCAGTCACTGTTGGCGTTAATGATAAATCTTCACTGTAGACAAATAAAAAGAAAAAGGAAATAATGTTATGGTTGGCAGTCACCACAACATGAGGAGCTGTATTAAAGGGCAGCAGCCTTAGGAAGGGTGAGAGCCACTGCTCTAGGCAAAGAAAGGCAGCTGGAGAGAGGAAGGCTGTTTCCTGACTCCCTCACGCCTGCTGAAGGTGTCTCCCTCATCTCTGTGCCCCAACCCGGCGGCTACCACACACACACCCGCATGAGATGGTGAGGACAACACTGGGCAATCAAATGCCTGCTCGGACACATCTACCTCATAGACAAACAGTTTAGTGGCTGCTGATTATTTGGGGTTTATGTGGCTTGGTCTACCTAAAAAAACAAACAAAAACAAAACAAATACCAACAATTTACCTAGCATGAAGTGATAGGAATACTTTTTAAAAATAGGAACCTTTGCAAATTGAACAATTAATATTTTTAATGGTGAGGAATACTTTTAAAAATTACATAACAAAATTTTTTTAAAAAAAGTAACCTGCATTGGTTGTTGTTTTGAGATAAGGTCTCCTGTAACCCAGGTTGGCCTCAAACTTGCTATGTAGCCAAAGCTGGCCTTAAATGCTTCCATCTCTCAGGAGCTAGGATTACAGGTGTGGGTCACCACGACCAGCTGGTGTGTGTGTGTGTGTCTGTGTGTGTGTACAATGTTGTTGTTGCTAGTTGCTTTAGGAATATTGGGTCTGACCCCAAGATTTCTAGACATGCTAGACAGGTACTGCCCTATCAATAACCTACACCCCCACCACAAAAGGCAAATATCTTTTTTATTACACACACACACAAACACACACACAGAAAGAGAGGGAGGGAGGGAGGGAGAGAGAGAGAGAGAGCGAGCGCGAGCACAAGAGGAACCAGAACAATGGCTGAGGGACAGGTAGAGTGGCGCGCGCTCACCTTCAGTCTGAGCACTGAAGAGGCGGCAGAGGCAAGAGGATCTCTGAGTTCAAGGCTAGCTTGAGCTACATATCAAGTTCTAGGCCAGCCAGGGCTCCAGGTGAGTTTTAGTCTCAAGCAATAACAACATAGACAACACCACAATGGACCGCTGATCTGGCTCTAACCGTAGGTGACTGGCTTTCACTCTGGTGAAGAACAGGCTCCCGCATACCTTGTCAGTGTCCACCCCAGACATGAACTCCTGCTCCACTGTTAACTTATCGAAGAAGTCTTCAGAAGCTAAAATGTAATTAGCAAAGTTTTGACTTAGATATTCAGCAGTGTCATTTGGCTCGAGTGCTAGGCTTCTATTCATAAGCAGAATCAGCAAATGCGGCACATAAAACCGAAAAGGTAGAGACTGGGAACAGCCAGTTACACTTGCACACTGCTCCTTCGAGGTCCTTTGCTTCGGGCGCACAGGTCAGGACCAGGCAGAGGTCACAGCGTCGGTGAACACTCACTTCCCCAGGGCGCAGCTCCTGCCAACTGATCCCTACTTTTGTCACCAGCAGACAAAGGACCAATTTCCCAACACTGAACTAAGATTCAAAGCGTATTTCTTAACATTTCATCCTGAACAGATGCTATTCAGTATGAACAAATTCCTCAGCTTCTCCATCTGAGTCAGATGGGCTTGCATTAGGATTAATACCTTAATAATAGCTCATGAGGCTCTCTGTGACAATTCTCTGGGAAGTTTGTTTTACTTTTTTGTTTTTGGTTTTTCGAGACAGGGTTTCTCTGTGGTTTTGGAGCCTGTCCTGGAACTAGCTCTTGTAGACCAGGCTGGCCTAGAACTCACAGAGATCCGCCTGCCTCTGCCTCCCGAGTGCTGGGATTAAAGGCGTGCGCCACCACCGCCTGGCTTGTTTTACTTTTTGAGACAGGGTTTCTCTGTGTAGCCCTGGCTGTCCGGTAACTCACTCTGTAGACCAGCCTGACCTTGAACTCAGAGATCTGCCTGTCTCTGCCTCCTGACAGCTGGGATTAAAGACATATGTCTCTGGTTTAGCTTGTTTTTGAGGCAAGGTTTAGTGTAGCTCAGGCTGGTCCTGAACTCACTATAAACTGCCTTCGTTACCCTCCCCCAGCGGCACTGCAGCACATACCACCAGGCCTCTACTGTAGTGAGCACACTAACTGAGCTACAATCCCAGGCACTTTTCTTTCTTGTCTGAGAGTCTCACAGTGTAGCTCAAGATATCCTTGACTTTATGGTCTTCCTGCCCCAGCCTTCCAAGTACTAGGATTACAGGTGCTCTGCACAGTTCTTAAAAGAACCAAAGCAAGAGTCTTAGCAAAACCCCAAACACCATACCGCCCAAATTAAATAACCTTCACATAGGAAAGCATCATGGGGGAAATGCTGACTGCTTCACGTCATACCGGGGCCATCCTCTAGATGAGTGCCTTTTTCTTATCCATATTTCAGGTATTTGACCTCACGATTAATACTTCAGCTGAGTTAATCACAAATGGACTTTTTAAAAGACTTGTGTGTACCCGAGTGTGTCTGTGCATGAGCACAGTGCCCTCAGAGGTCAGTGGGGTCTCCTGAGTAGAGTTATAGGTAGCTGTGAGCTACCTGCAGTGGTGCTGGGCCCTGTACTGGGGTCCACAGCAAGGGCACCAAACGCTCGTAACTGTTGAGCTATATATCAGCCTGGACAAGCATTCCTATTAATGTCACATGCTTAGTCAGATAAAGTGTCCCCAACTTGTCACCCCATCCTGGAGAGGTGCAGGCAAGAGGGTCATCAGGAGTTCATGTCAGACCTGGCTATGCATCAAGTTTAAGGCCAACCAGGGCTACATGAGACCCTACCTAAGAAAGTCATAACTTCCTTCTCCTGTGACTCAAGCATGATCCTCAAATGGAACTGGCTATGGGTGGCTCAGTGGTCAAGCACTGCTTCACATTAACAAGCCCCAGTTTGATCCCAGGCACTAAAATAATAAACACATAAAGCACGGCTAGTCTTCCCAAGGAAGGATCAAGGTGCTGATGACCAGGGTGCTGGACAATGTATCCACAGCCAGTCCCAGGTAGGAACAGCTACACCAAAGGGTACTCACTGGTGACATCTTTGATTAACTCGGCAATTGAGGTGTGGTTGGCAAGAGATCCCCTGGCAGCCTGCATGTGGGGCAGCTGGGAAACAAACTGCTTAATCTCCCCCACCGTCTTGGCATTGTGCCTCTCCTGCAAGAGAACAGAACAAGCAGCTGCACCATGAGGCGTCAGGAGAACATCCAGAGGATGCGTTAGCGATACCATCATGAAAGGGAAATACAAATCAGGTTAAACCCAGCTCCAAAGCCATAGGAAGGTGAGTAGAGTGGCATGGTGCTACTCCATCAAAGGACCCCAGGGTGGAAAGGAGAACTCCTTCAAGTTGTCCTTTCCTTCCCAAACACACACACACACACACACACACACACACACACACAAGGACCCCAGGGTGGAAAGGAGAACTCCTTCAAGTTGTCCTTTCCTCCCCAAACACACACACACACACACACACACACACACACACACACACACACACACAAGCTCTAAGTGCCTCACACAGCAGAAAGAGTCTAAGTCTGGCATGCCAGAGCTGACTTATAACCCCAACACTTGGGAAGACAAAAGGATCAGAAGTTCAAGATCACCCTCAGTCATGAGACAATGTCAAAAATCAAAAACAAACAGTCAAAAATTTTCTGTGTAACAGAAACAAATGCCATCTGGCATTGGATCTCAACAGTGAATACAGCCCATGAACAAAGTGAACTCGATTATGACATGAACATTTTAATAACATCATCCAAAACTATCTTCAGGAACATGGAGTTAATCTACAGAGAGAATCCCTAAGAAAAGTAACACCTGAAACCAGAAACACAACAACAAAGGCAAAAGGCACTTTTCAGAAACTCTCCCAGTTTCTGTCTGCACAGTCTAAACAGTCATTGTGTAAATCGAGCGAATCCCACACTTCCAAACCAGCAACAAGAACAAACTGGCTAAAGACAAGAGGAGGCAGGAAGGTGGTAACGAGGCGGCTGGGGATTCTGCTCTCATTATCACTGATCACACGTGTGGGCTCCCCTGCCGGATGCTGGCCAGACCTCCCGTGTTCTCCTCGATCAGTACCCCATGTCTGTCTAGTACAGCTGGCATCCTCTAGGGAGGAGGAAAGGGTGGAACAGAAGATCATGGGAAATTGATTATGAAAACAACACCCATGCTCTCATGCCCCCTAAAAAGAGGAACCCTGAACACAGTGCTGCTGATACAGGCCTGAGAAAAAGTTTTAAAGCAACAAAAGCCTAGGCTGGTGACACAGCTCAAGGGCACAGCGTGTCCAGATGACCCGAGTTTAATCCCTGGTACTAGAAAAGTAAATAATGTATTTTTTTTAAAGAAAGAAAACCTTATGCTCTCCTGAATCTGCAGGTATTAGAATAAGATAGGTGTGCTATAGCCCAGTTTCTTTAAAACAAAACAAAAAAAGGATTTCTTTTATTTTTAATTATGTGTACTTGCATGTGTCTATGCGTGGGTATGTCCACGGGAGTCCAAGGGAATTGAACTCAGGTCCTCTGCAAGAGCAGCATTCTACACTGCTGAGCCATCTCTCCAGCCCCAGCCCAGCTCCTAAACTATGGCTCACGGTTCATACAAGACTGTGTAAATGAACATGAGAGTCACAAAAAGTTTCTGAACACGTGTTGTCCAAAAATTAACTGAAACACATTTCTGTAAGTGCTCACGAAGGCATTGGCCCTGAACATACAACATGGCGCCCTTGCAGGTGTGCATCCTCCAGCACGGAGCCCTTGAAGGTGTGTGTCCTCCAGCACGGAGCCCTTACAGGTGTGCGTCCTCCAGTACAGAGGGAGCCCTTACAGGTGTGCGTCCTCCAGTACAGAGGGAGCCCTTGCAGGTGTACGTCCTCCAGCATGGAGCCTTGCAAGTGTGCATCCTCCAGCACGGAGCCCTTGCAGGTGTGCGTCCTCCAGCATGGAGCCTTGCAGGTGTGCGTCCTCCAGCATGGAGCCTTGCAGGTGTGCGTCCTCACACCAGTCCAGGCCGCACATGCTGCCTAGACACCGTGGCTCAGACTCAATGCTACTTCATGCTATAAACTGCAGTGTTCTCACTAGATGAAAGATTTTTGCACTTATAGAAACATAATGGCTTAGCGGTGGGGGGGGGTAGTGTGTGTGGAGGGAGGGCAGCAGTGGCGCACGCCTTTAATCCTAGCACTTGGGAGGCAGAGGCAGGTGGATCTCTGTGAGTTTGAGGCCAGCCTGGTTCCTGGTTTACAAGAGCTAGTTCTAGGACAGGCTCCAAAAGTACAGAGAAACCTTGCTTCGAAAAACCAAAAAAGAAAAAAAAAGAAACAACAGCTTAACGACAGAAAACCTACTATTTTCCTACAGGAGTTCCAGGCTAGGGTTACACAAAGAAATCCGACCTCAAAACAAACAAATCCCCAAAAAGCAAAAAACAGCAAAAATCAAACTGAATACCTCTTGAGAAACATTACCTAAGGGTGGGCTGATCTCTGGCTTCCACACGCACACATAGCACACATGCACACATGCGCATACACAAACACACACACACATACACTGTGGGGAGAACTTTTCATTTCCAATGACTTCTTCTTTTCTTCCTTGCTCCCCCACCTTTTTTCCCCTTCCTTCCTTCCTTCCTTCCTTCCTTCCTTCCTTCCTTCCTTCCTTCCTTCCTTCCTTCCTTCCTTCCTTCTTTCCTTTCTTCCTTCCTTCCTTTTCGGAGAGACCCATCTGCCTTTGCCTATCGAGCTATCAAGTGCTAAGATAAAATGGAGTGTGCCCAAGTCCAGTTCCCGTTATTCCTGAAATGGCCCTAAACACACCCCTACTAGTCTTCACTGTATATTATACAGGAAGATTCAGTCTCAGCACTCACAATTATAAAATCAAAGTATCAATCCACTCTTAAAAACCACTGAAGATGCCCCATGTCCCAAGTATCAAATATCAGCTAAGATTCAACTCTTTACATAAAAGTCAAGCGAGGCACCTCCCTCGCATGCAAATTTGCTTTTGTTTTTAATAGCTGGTAAAATTATGAGCACATCAAGGAATTATTTTTAAATAAATTTTCTTATGTTTTCTTAGTTTAGTGTATACCTGACTCACAGACCTAAATATCTCAGGTACATAGAAGTCTGAGCTACAAATGCTCCTGCTGTGACCAGGACTGCTGTCCCCTCAGCACTCCTAGAGGGCAGGGTGGCAGCCAAGGCTCGTCTACCTCAAAGGCAGCAGAGATGATCTTCGCCTTCTTGCTGAGCACAGAGCCCACAGCATTGAAGTTCTTGTCTCGGATCTCAGCATAAAGCTCCTCTGCAGAGTTCAGTTGAAGCTTCTTCGCTTCCGTGGGAAGGTCCTTCCCGCCACTGCCGCCCTGCTTCTTGGGTGTGAATTTCTCTGGCGGTAACTTCACATAACCTGAAGTTGAAGGGAACAACATACTTGAGCGGTTTCTGGAAGATCCAAGAGTTAAAAGCCTGGGCCCAAAATGCCATCAGCAACTCACTGCAGAAGAGCAGATGGTTTGTCATTCACAACTGAGTTAGAAGATAAGGGCTCCCCGCTCTGCTTACACTCTCCGTGGCCCAGCTGCTTCAACATCCATACCATGGCTCTAATTGTAATTCTGGACAGCTATAGAAACCATTGCAACAATGTCAAGTTCGTCAAAAGAAATCTCACCAGCGTGGGCATGCCCCAGGTGAATGCTAGCACTCAGAAGGCAAGGGCAGGAAGACTGTGGTGAGGCCAGCCTGCACCACAGATCCATAAAATAGCAGCAGCAAGCAGGTGGTGGCGCACGCCTTTAATCCCAGCACTCCACTCGGGAGGCAGAGGCAAGCGGATCTCTGTGAGTTCTAGGCCAGCCTGGTCTACAAGAGCTAGTTCCAGGACAGGAACCAAAAAGCTACAGAGAAACCCTGTCTCGAAAAATTCAAAAACAAAAAACAAACAAACAAACAAAAAAAAACAGCAGCAGCAAACAAGACAGAAAATTCCAGAGTGTTCACAGGAAAGAACAAAAGGTGGTGGGAATTTTAAAAATTCATTATTTTTATGTGTATATATGTTTTGACTGCATATATATTTGTATGCCATGTGCATGTGGTACCCAAGGAGACAAGAAGGGGACACTATTCATCATTACACCAGATCAGAAGTGGAGTTTAAGGCCAGTAAGATGCTCAGTGATGACTCAAGCTTAGTCCCTGAGGCTCTGGTGGTGGAAGAGAGAACAGATGGTACAGTGCTCCTGCCCCTCACGTATGGAACTGAAGAGTCTGCAGAACTTGATTCCCTTTTCACTCTAAAATGAATTCTGCAAAGAGCAACTTCCAAGAACCGAACGCCATTGCTGTGGTTTGGGCCACAGGAGGAGCTATGTTTCCTTTGCTCTGTTTTTCCAGTTTCTCCTTAATTAACATTTTAGTTATGAAAAACAAACAACGAAGAGACTGAGTTCCTACTCTTTCTCTTCTTGGACAGTCCTTACCTACCTCGCACCTTTACACAGCCATCCTCGACCCACTCAGAGGCCACCCCTGCCCAGACCCTTCCTTGTCCTAAACTCTAGGCTCTCCTTTTGCCGTCTTCTGGGTGTGCTCTGCGAAGGCTCACCCCTTCTTCTGATTCCCACCTATGATCCAGCATCTTGGAATGAACACTTCTGTCAATTAAGAATGAGGGTAAGATACCATTTTGGGGAACAAGTTAAAAAATACAAGCCATATGACTATATCATTAAGGACCTGCATCTCTTAGTCTATTATGGCAATGCCTCTTCATCTCTATCCTCAGCCGTCCACATCCTGCCCCCTTGGCAGCACACCTGTTCTCATGATAGAAAGTAGAGAACACAAAATTTACCACTTTGGCCACTTTACAGTTAACAGTTCACAGGGATTCTGTGCAGAGATTTATGACCACCGTGGCTGGTTCTAGACTTTCTCACCCCAAAGGAAGGAACAGTTTTACACCCTGCCTCCCAGTCTCTGGACTTTACAACTTTATCCACAGCTCCAGAATGTCAACAGAGGCCAGGCGGAGACAGACAGCAGCCTGGGTGTATGTGTGTGTCTATCCACTCATGGTAAGGGGCACAACAGACCTTGTCTAAAGGAGCCATCTCCCCTGGACATTGGCTGCCAGGTGGAAATGAGGTCTAGGGACTGCTAGAACATAGATATTTTTTAAGACATGGCATGAATCAAGACTATTAATAATTCCCCACATTTAAAACGCTAACAGATGGTGGCGCACGCCTTTAATCCCAGCACTCGGGAGGTAGAGGCAGGCAGATCTCTGTGAGTTCGAGGCCAGCCTGGTCTACAAAGGGAGTTCCAGGACAGGAACCAAAGCTACAGAGAAACCCTGTCTCGAAAAACCAAAAAAAAAAAAACAAAACAAAACAAAACCAGAAAAAAAAAACAAAAAACAAAAACACTAACAGAAATATGTTGGCCCAAACTAAGCAAACTACACATGCTGTGAACTCTGGCCTAATCACTCGTTAGATCTTCCAAGACTTCCACCTCGTGCCCCCGACCTCCTGAGCAGTTGCTGAGGATCTCACCATCTGTGCACGTCAACTCAAGACAAGTTGGCTGCATCCAAACAGTGGCATTTACAGTCTGTCCTCTTTTGAACCTCCACCTAAACCTTACTCTTCTTTGCAAACCCAGAGCTCTCCCGATCTTCACCACCCACATGGGGCTAGCTTCAGCTAATGTGAAGCAGGCAAGCCTGAGCAAGAAACATCTGGTCAGCCCAGGAGTCAGCAGAGTACTCAAATGTCTAACCTCAGGCTCACAAGACGAGTCAGCACCTTTTTTCCCCAGCTATGCTCTGACTTCTATGCCAAGGACTTTCTCAATAACCTTTGGGCTGGGGTGGTGACAGTGTCTACAGACTAAGGCTGGGTGGTGACAGTGTCTACAGACTAAGGCTGGGTGGTGACAGTGTCTACAGACTAAGGCTGGGGTGGTGACAGTGTCTACAGTCTAAGGCTGGGTGGTGACAGTGTCTACAGTCTAAGGCTGGGTGGTGACAGTGTCTACAGTCTAAGGCTGGGTGGTGACAGTGTCTACAGACTAAGGCTGGGTGGTGACAGTGTCTACAGTCTAAGGCTGGGTGGTGACAGTGTCTACAGACTAAGGCTGGGTGGTGACAGTGTCTACAGTCTAAGGCTGGGTGGTGACAGTGTCTACAGACTAAGGCTGGGGTGGTGACAGTGTCTACAGTCTAAGGCTGGGTGGTGACAGTGTCTACAGTCTAAGGCTGGGTGGTGACAGTGTCTACAGTCTAAGGCTGGGTGGTGACAGTGTCTACAGACTAAGGCTGGGTGGTGACAGTGTCTACAGTCTAAGGCTGGGTGGTGACAGTGTCTACAGACTAAGGCTGGGTGGTGACAGTGTCTACAGTCTAAGGCTGGGTGGTGACAGTGTCTACAGACTAAGGCTGGGTGGTGACAGTGTCTACAGACTAAGGCTGGGTGGTGACAGTGTCTACAGACTAAGGCTGGGTGGTGACAGTGTCTACAGACTAAGGCTGGGTGGTGACAGTGTCTACAGTCTAAGGCTGGGTGACGACAGTGTCTATAACCTAAACTCCCAGCACTCAGGAGATTAACCAAGAAGCCCAGAGCTCAAGGCCAGTCTGGGCTACAGAAAGAGACTTTCTCACAAGAGTATAAAAATCAGGGGCCAGTGAAAGGGCTTAGTGAGTAAAGGTGCTTGTCAGCAAGCCCGATGACCCAAATTCCATCCCCAGCATCCACATGGTGGAAGGAGGGACCAGCTCCTAAAAGTTGTCCTCTGACTTCTATAGATGGCACAGTAGATACACAAGTACACACAATAAATAAATGTGGAAAAAAATAAGATATGATCAAAATATGAAACTGTCAAATAACAGATTAATAACATTTTTAAAAGCATTTCTTTTTTTCTTTAATTTCTTTTTATGTCATGTGCAGTGGTGTTTTGCCTGCATGTATATCTATGTGAGAGTGTCAAAAGCCCTGGACTGGAGCTACAGAAAGGTGTGAGTTGCCATGTGAGTGCTGGGAATTGAACGCTTGTCTTTTGGAAGAGCAGCCAGTGCTCTTAACTATTGAGCCATCTCTCCAGTCCCAAAAAATACTTCTAAAAGTTAAAATAAGGTGGGTGTTTTGACACACATCTTTAATCTCAGTTCTTGGGAAGCAGAGGCAGGCAGAGGCAGGAAGAGGCAGGCAGAGGCAGGGGCAGGAAGAGGCAGGAAGAGGAAGGCAGAGGCAGGAAGAGGCAGAGGCAGGCAGAGGTAGAAGCAGGAAGAGGATAGCAGAGGCAGGCAGGGGCAGGAAGAGGCAGGAAGAGGCAGAGGCAGGAAGAGGCAGGGAGAGGCGGGAAGAGGCAGGCAGAGGCAGGAAGAGGCAGAGGCAGGAAGAGGCAGGGAGAGGCGGGAAGAGGCAGGGAGAGGCAGAGAGAGGCAGAGGCAGGCAGAGGCAGGAAGAGGCAGGGAGAGGCAGAGGCAGGCAGAGGCAGGAAGAGGCAGGGAGAGGCAGAGGCAGGAAGAGGCAGAGGCAGGAAGAGGCAGAGGCAGGAAGAGGCAGAGGCAGGAAGAGGCAGAGGCAGGAAGAGGCAGAGGCAGGAAGAGGCAGAGGCAGGAAGAGGCAGAGGCAGGAAGAGGCAGAGGCAGGAAGAGGCAGAGGCAGGAAGAGGCAGAGGCAGGAAGTGTCACTCTCCTATCAGCTACTTCCCTATCCTGTGTCATTTGGCCATTTGGTCACTGTACAAAAGTGACACATACACCAATATGAGCTCAGTTTACAGTGGGAATAAATAGGACGTACAGTTTCTCATGGTCTTCATTTGTTACTTTCGGGGCTCTGCAATGTTGTATAAAGTTCTCAACTATTTAGAATGCCTAGAAAATAAATGGCAAAACAAAGCTTCACCCCACGCTCCTTCATGTTTCCTGGAATGATGATTTCTCAAGTGACATTCTTGGGATTTTTGCAATCCAAGAACTAATAGTGGGCTGGAGAGATGGCTCAGAGGTTAAGAGCATTGCCTGCTCTTCCAAAGGTCCTGAGTTCAGTTCCCAGCAACCACATGGTGGCTCACAACCATCTGTAATGGGGTCTGATGCCCTCTTCTGGCCTGCAGGCATACACACAGACCTAATATTGTATACATAATAAATAAATAAATAAATAAATAAATAAATAGAACTAATAGTATTTTTTGTTTTGTTTTAAGACAGGGTTTCTCCTGGAACTTGCTGGGAAGACCTGGCTGACCTCAAACTCAGAGATTCATCTGCTTCTGCTTCCCGAGTGCTGGACCAAGAGATGTGCACCACCACCCAGCTCAGGAATCAATAGCTTTATATGCTGCCAACTTGTTTTTAAAAAATTGTATTAGTCCCTACTTTTAAAGTATCATTAGAAAATGGATCTTTAGTTAGGTGTGGTAATTTATACCTTAGTGCAATCACAACACTAGGGAGGCACGGCTAGCCTGGACTACATAGTAAACTCCATGTTAGTTTGAGCTACACTCTGTTTCAAAACACAAGGGGTGGGGAGAAAAAGAAGGAGGATGGAACCTTTAGACCCTTGCATTCAAGCAATGCCAGAGACGAACATAAAGCAGCAGCCTCCACAGACGGGGGCTCCTGGCATCACTTCACTCACTGTTCTGAATGCCGTAAATCTCATCAATGAGTCCTTCGTATGTGAGCTGGGTGGCGAGAGGCGTTAAGAGATCCACGTTGCGATCAAGCAGCAGGAGGTTATCAAACACAGGGAACACTGAGTTTTGGCTTCCCGTAAACTCCCTCTTCATCCTGACCATCATATTGGCCACTTGCTGGAAACAAAACATGGGATCAAGTGGAGCCTCCTGGGAACTAGCAGAGTTTAAGATTCTGCCACAAACAGAACAACAATCAAAAGGCAAAAAAAAAAAAAAAAAAAAAAGGAGGAAAGCTGCAGGGTCGCTGATAACGAAATAAACAGCTATCAAGAAGCACCTGCGGGGGCTGGAGAGATGGCTTAGAGGTTAAGAGCATTGCCTGCTCTTCCAAAGGTCCTGAGTTCAATTCCCAGCAACCACATGGTGGCTCACAACCATCTGTAATGGGGTCTGGTGCCCTCTTCTGGCCTGAAGGCATACACACAGACAGAACATTATATACATAATAAATAAATAAATATTTAAAAAAAAAAAAAAAAAAAAAGAAGCACCTGCGGTTAACCACCGTGCCAAGTGGGAGCCAAGAGTGGGCCCTAGGCCCCAGTCAACACAGTATCAGACCTGGAGACACTGGCTTCATGGGTAGTTACATTCTACAGTGTCTACAGTGTCAGCTGTTCCTGAGAGAAACACAGGTACCTGTGAGCCTCTGGCCATAGCTTTGAAAATTTTTAGAAAGATTTAGTTATTTTTAAGGCAGAAGAGATGGCTCAGTGGTTAAGAGCACTTACTGGTCTTGCAGAGAACCTGGGTTCAGTTCCCAGCCCCTACCCCTGGGGGCTCATTTGTAAATCTAGTTACTAAGAATTCATCCAGACAACCTCTGTCCTCCAGGGGTACCTGCACCCAAGTAGTGCATATAAACCCACAAGATGCACATAAATCCTGCCCCATATAAACTAAACTTAAAGAAGATTTCGGGTTTTTATTGATATGTATATGTGTGTCTGGGCGTGGCTTTGTACATATGAGTGTAGAGCCCACGCTGATCATAAGAGGGCATCGGATCCTCTGAATCTGGAAGTACAGGTGTCTGGGTCTGAGAACTGAATTTGGTCTTCTGTAAGGCAGGAAGCACTTGATCACAGAGCCATCTTTCCAGTCCCCAATCACAGATTTTGTCAAAAGATCAATACTAAACTTTGTGTTTGGTCACCTGATCATTCATACAGGACAGAAGGTCAAGAGCTCTGTGACTCTGGTCCAGATGGAACTTCTCCAATGCATGATATTCACTGTAAGTCACACTACACACCTCATGCCATGCTTATGATGCATTTAAACAGCAAAGCCACCTAACTGGCCTGAGAAAGAGACACTTGTCACCCTGGTCACCTCTGCTAACATGTCCAGTGGGTGAGTACTGACAGGGACGAGACCAAGTCCTCAACATGGAATGCGTGAGTGTCAAGGACTGACTGTGTCTCTGGGGACTCCCTCAACAACCACTATTCTGGATGAAACCAGAAAGCAGAGGTTTCTCACCCGAGCACATTCTCCTTTCCCGAAGATGTGGGGGATGGTTCCATACAGCGCCTGCAGGGTCATCAGCCCTTTGGCTGCATGGTACAGGCTTGTCTGGTCACCCTCCAGGTAGCACTCCTGTGGAGACAAAGGCCAGTTACTGAGGGCCATCCATTTACAAGTCAAAATGTTGGCTGGGGCTGGTAGTTCAGAAGGATGAGCCGAGGGACAGGAGTCCCAGGTCACCCCAGGCTACATGAGACCACATTTGAGATAAGCAAAGGACAAAAATGAAAAACATGAAATGAAAAAAAACCCAAAATGGTTCTCTTTTGTAGTACAGCTTGGTATCACACCTTTAATCCCAGGACTCTGGAAAAGAGGCAAGTTGATCCCTGAGTTCAAGGCCAGTCTGGTCTATAGAGCATTCCAAGCTACCCAAGGATACACAGTGAGATCTTGTCTCAAAAAACACAAAACAAACAAACAAAAAAATGGCACTTTTTGTCCCAAAGCCCCCACTGCTACTACCTCAGGGTCTCTTCAAACTCAAAGCCAGAAGCAGGAGGACAGTAAGAACCAGGGCTGAGCTGGGCAGTAGTGGCGCATGCCTTTAATCCCAGCACTCGGGAGGCAGAGGCAGGTGGATCTCTGTGAGTTCGAGACCAGCCTGGTCTACAAGAGCTAGTTCCAGGACAGGCTCCAAAACCACAGAGAAACCCTGTCTCCAAAAACCAAAAAAAAAAAAAAAAAAAAAAAAAAAAAAGAACCGGGGCTGAGGAAAGGATGGTGGAGTTCTGACCCAGAGCGGGGCTGTCCCAACAAAGACCTCCCAGAAGTTGACTTCACTCTGAGCACCTTGTTTGTGATTCCTCTAGGCTGATGTTTGTAACCTTTCCCCAAGACAACAGCCAGGACAAGAGCACCATGAGATGCACGCTCTGGAGTACCAAATACTCCATGCTTCATTTCATCTTAAAAAGTTGTATACTGGGCTGGAGAGACGGCTCAGAGGTTAAGAGCACTGACTGCTCTTCTATAGGTCCTGAGTTCAATTCCCAGCAACTACATGGTGGCTCACAACCATTCATAATGAGATTTGGTGCCCTCTTCTGGCTCATGCAAGCAGAACACTGTATACATAATAAATAAGTCTCAGAAAAAAAGTTTTATTACTATAAAGACTCTCTTTTTACAATGCTATCTTAAAAAAAAAAGATTGCCAAACTAATGACAGGATTTTGTTGCTTTTTTTTTTCTGTTTTGGTTTTTGAAAACAAAGTTTTTCTATGTAGTCCTGGCTGTCCTGGAACTTGCTGGGTAGACCAGGCTAACCTCAAACTCATTCATCTGCCTCTGCCTCCCAAGTGCTGGACCTAAACATGTGCACCAAACCTGGCATTGCAGATTTTTTTTTTTCTTATTTTGATAGTTCTGGGAATCAAACCTAAGGCCTCAAGCACATTGCTCCACTTCTGAGCTACTCTCTCAGTAACAACAGACTTAGCCTGAATGACAGTCACACTGGCCACCCACTGGAAACAACACTGCCCGCCAGGACAGTCAGTGACGGAGTGCTATGCATTAGCAGCCCACTCCTTGCATAGGGAACCCCACGTGGCATTTCAAGCTACAAGGACATTTTAGGATGAATGCTACTACACATTAATATTTAAAAGCTCATATTCTGGGCGCCAAACTTACTCACCCACACAACAGAAGCCCTGTAGTCTTTTACTAGGCTGTCTGACTTTAGATATAGCAGTCTTTAGTTAGGAAAATGAAGGTGCTAACGCTATGTGCTGGCATAGAATATTCAGTGGGGTGAGCACCGTCTAGGATTTTACACACCGCACAATAAAGCCAGAAGCATACAAAGATCTGACATCTCTCAATGTCTCTCCAGGAGCTAGGAAACACTAGGCTGCGCTGAACTATTTAGGATCATGTAAGCTCCATCAGAACTGGGGGTGGCATTACCTTCAGTCATAACTCTCTGCCCTAAAATTGGGGAACATACAGGCAAAATATTGTATGTGCTATGAATGAGGGCTGCAGAAAGCCTGTCTGGAAAAGAACTTAAAAGAATTCTCAAAACCCACTAAAACAAAAGAGTGAGAGGTGAGCTTGGTATGGCTTCTGCAAAGAGGTCTGACACTCAGGGGAAAATGGCCTCCTCATCACTCTGTGTCCTTTCTAACTAAAAAAAAGTACTATGTGACGTATGTTTACAGATTCTTGGGGGGCAGGGCAGGGTTGAGACAGAGTCTCACTATGTAGTCCTGGCTATCCTGAAACTCATTATACAGACCAGGCCAGGAAATCCGCCTGCATCTGCCTGTTGGGATTAAAGGTGTGTGCTACCATGGCTAGCTATTTACAAAACTTTCAAATTATTGCTTTAATTATTGGGGTTTTTGTTTTGTTTGTTTGTTTGTTTGTTTTGAAGTCTCCCTTTTGTGGTCAAGCTGGCCTCAGCCTCTCAATTGTGCTCAGTTTCCCAGGTGCTGTGACAGTAGGTGTTTAACTGAAGACTTTAAAGGGGTGAATTTGGGGCTGGAGAGTTGGCTCAGCGGTTAAGAGCAATGGCTGCTTTTCTAGAGGACCTGGATTGATTTCCGGCCTCCACACAGCAGCTCCCAATCATTTTCAATTCTGACCCACTCTTCAGGCCTCTGTGGACACCAGAAACACATGTAGTACACATCCATACTTGTAGACAAGATACCCAAAGCACACACACACACACACACACACACAACAGCAACAACCTAGTAAAGAATCAAAAGAAAAAAAAATCCTTAAAAATAAAGGAGTGACTTCTACAGCATGTGGATGAAAGTGAAACTAAAATATTATATAAAGAATTCTAGCCAGTGTGGGGCGCACACCTTTAATCCCAGCACTCGGGAGGCAGAGGCAGGCAGATCTCTGTGAGTGTGAGGTCAGCCTGGTCTACAGAGTGAGTTCCAGGACAGCCAGGGCTACACAGAGAAACCCTATCTCAGAAAAAAATAAATAATTAAAAAAATAAATATAAATAAATCCTGAAAAACAAAAAGTGGGAGCCAGCCAGGTATGGTTATAAGCATCTGCAAGTCCAGCCCTTGGGAGTGGAAGCAGAAGGGTCAGGAACTCAAGGCCAGTCTGCGCTACATGAGACCTTGTCCTAAAACAGCAAAATAGATTTGGGACAAATACATTATATCCATGAATGAACATTAAACAAAATATCAAAAACAGAAAGAACAATGGGACCAGCAGGTCCATAATCAGAGCACTTAGAAGGCTGAGTAGGAGGATGGCGGGTAAAGCCATCACAGAACACAGAGCAAGGCAACCCCTTTAAAAACTGGGGTGAAGTGGGGGGAGAGCTGTCTGGAGAGAAAGCTAAGTGGGTAAGAGCTCTTGTTGTTCAAGCCGACCTTAAATCCTCACACACATGTGAAAATGACCAAACAGGCACCTGTGTAACCCCAGAGCTGTGGGTGCAGATGGGAGGATGTGTGAACCTACTGGCGACCAGTCTCAGCTTCAGGTCAGGGAGAGACCCTGTCTCAAGGGAACAATATGGAGAGGAACAGTGCTGATGTCCTCTTCCGCACACACGTGCCATATACATGGAAAAGGAAGAGAAGGGGAAGTAGGCAGAAAAAAAAATGAGCAGGCAATTTGCCAAAGCGAACATATTGGACATTCATACACATGGGAGATGGGCCTCACCACGTTATAATCCCAACAAAAATGAAAGTCTAAAGGCCAGTCATGGTGGTGCTCAGCTTTAATCCCAGCACTCAGGAGGCAGAGGCAGGTGGGTCTCTGTGAGTTCCTGGTCAGCCTGGCCTATATTGTGAGTTCTAGGCTAGCCAGGGCCACACAGTGAGACCCTGCCTTTAAAACATGAGTTTGATGTTAGGAAAATGTCAGCCTTACTTTGAATGCGCCCTCTGATTCCATGGATAAGAGGTCTCCATCAAATGGAATGAGATCTAAACTGTATTCCTCTCGATGGATAAAGGATCCCAAAACACCCAGGTCCTTCAACCGTTGCTCACACAGCAAGCTCCGGCGTGGCACAAACAAAATGTGGAAATCCCTGGTAGGGCCACGTCTGTCTTCACTGCAAAGGAAGTAAACTTTATTAGCTTGTGTGCTGCTTAGAGTCAAAGGTTTTTCTTATTTCTCTCTCACTGCCTGGCAGGCACTAAACAAACATTGCTTAAGTAAACACTGAAAGACAGACTCTCAAGGGACTGGAGAGATGATGGCCCAGAGGTTAAGAGCACTTGCTACTCTTCCAGAGGACACCGGTTTGGTTCCCAGCATCAACATGGCAACTCACAATTATCTACAATTCCAGTCCCAAGGTATCTAGCACCCTCTTCTGGTCTCCACAAGCACCAGGCATGTGCACAGCACACACATATACAGTCAGGCAAATATTCATACACATAGAATAAGCAAATCTTAAAAAACACCAGACTCTCTCTCATACCCAAACTTTTAATCAAACTTTGATTCCAGCACCAACATCACATGATTCATGAAAGTCTGTAACTCCAGTTCCAGGGGATCTAACATCCTTTTCTAGTCTAGACATAGAGAGAGAGAGAGAAAGAGACAGAGACAAAGAGACAAGACAGAGAGAACTAAAAAAACCCAGATCTCACAACAGGACATCTGTGTATTGTTGAGAACGAAACTTCTTTAAGCAAACCAGCTTAACACACAGTCTTCTACTAACATAATACCTCAACTCCCCACTCCCACTTCCTAGTCTCCTTGTTTGTGGACTTCCAAAATTGGCCCATATGCAGCCACAGTTTTCAGGGTTGCATCAATCATCTGTACCAGAGTGCAGACTGTGCTCAGAGCTTCCTCTACAGATTAGATCCAACAGTAAACTTTAACCAGTTCTTACTCATTTTGCTTACGAAATTCAAACATATTACATTTTGACATTTTGAAAAAGAGAATGACCATTAGAAGGTTTTGTTCCTGTGTTTTTCAAGGCAGGGTTTGCTCTGCTGATACAGGTTTGAACTTTCAGTTATCCTGATAGAGGGAAGTTACTTCCCTCCAGCTCCTCAGAGCTCTCTCACAAGCCTCCCGCCTCTCCCCTAATATCCTGCCGCATCTGCTCCTACTCTCCCAAAAGATGGCCTTCCGACACTCTGGCAAGAGGTGCTACAAGGCACAGGTACTCAGCATTAAAGTCACTATAAAAACAACTTCTGGGCAGGCAAAGTTCAGCAGGGGAAAGCGCCGACCACCAAACCTGATGAGTCCAATCCCTTGGACTCCGCGGGGGAAGAGAAGCGATTCCCACCAGCTGTCTTCTGACCTCCACACAAGCACCATGGCACACACCCATCTCCAAAATAAGGAAGTAAAAAACCCTTTTAAAGCCCAACTCCTTTTGAAATGCAAAGCTCTGATGTACCTGAGCACATTCTCAGCAATTATATCCATCAATTCTAGCCTGGGTCTGACCAAAAAAATGATATTCTTGACATCAGCTGCTGGCAATCGATTTCCTTTAAGTGTGAACATTTTTTCCACTTCATGTTCCTAGGGAAGCAAACACAAAAGGTTAGTAAAAAACTTTATAAATAATTCATAATTATTTATAAATAATTCAATCCCATAAAGGACCAAACTTCAAGACAAAGGCATTATTTCTGCATGGCAGTCTAACTGCTGGCACAGCAAACCATCAAAGGCACCAGGTCAGGGCCACACAAGACAGTGCTGTGTGCAAAATGCTTTTTGTTCCTGTTCCTTCTCCATGATGCCAGACATCAATTCCAGGGCCTTGTGCATGCCAGGAAGTACACGGCCACTGAAGAGCACCCTCTGCAGAGAAGGCTAACCATGTCTTAATAGCGGGGTTTGCACAGATTAAATAGCTTTGTGAGTGATTATTCAGGAAGAGATGTAAAAATTCCATTACCAATACGAAGTTCACTTCATTAGTAACTCTTGAAGAGATCCCATGTGTCACATTACCTTGAGAAGCGAATACTGGGCGATCAGTCCAAAGGGTCCTGTCAGGTACTCATCCCACACAATGGCCTGCAAGAGAGGAGAGATGCTCCCTGATGCCACACGGCCTCAGGAATCCCGACAACAGTGGCAGATAATGGCAGTTATACACAGTAGGAATACATTTTTTAAGGTTTATTTTTCCCTGCGCCCCACTCCCATTTTAATTATGTGCAGTTGTGTGTGTCTGTCTTTGGGAATGCGCCTGTGTGGGCAGAAGGGTGAGATCTGGAGTTACAGATGGTTACCAGTTAGTCCTGTTGATGCTGGGAACTGAACCAGCTCCTCGGTCCTAAAATTTGCAGTTGAGATTTTTATACATTCATAGATAAGATCACATTCATAGCCCAAAGGTCGAAATAAAACTTTCATGGGGGCAGGTATGCTAGCTACCAAGGTCCAGTAATCCCTGCTTCCTCCGGGAGTGACACTTAGTAAAACTGATACAATACCACAATCATAATCCTAGTGTCCTTAAAATCTATTATATCTGTCGGATCTCAGCATCGTCTGCGGTCGAATCTGGGTTCCTGCTGCCTCCTTGACTCAATAGCAGCAAGCAATCATCTTACTTGGGACCCCATTTTTTTTCCAAAACTGGTTCCGTAGGCGCCTCGGTTTTATTTTTCTCTTCACATTAGTACTGACAGTTCCCTAGAGAATAATTCATAAATCTCAGAATAGAGAAAAAATGCTTAAAAGAAAATCTCACAGCTAGGCAAAGAAGGCTCATGTCTGTAATGCCAGAGCTTGGTAGGCTGAGGCAAGAGGATAAGGAGTTGGAGGCTCGGTGAGTTCGCGACCAGCCAGGGCTACAGTGAGACTCCGCCTCAAATTAACAATGAGGAAAAAAGGGAAGGAAATTCTATCAAGCCCGGCTTCCTTGTAAAGCGGGTGCTTTAATAAGCAAGATGATCCGTGTTAAAGGCCAACTTTTCAAAGTTTCATGTAACTCCATCCTCTCCCACAACGTGAGTGGAGACAGCTGTGGGCGTGGGTGCTTCCAGACTGGAAGGGAGCTCGGGGCTGTCACGGAGCAGCGGCCTGGTCGCCGCCCAGGCCTCGCAGCGCCGCGCCGGACCGGCAGGGTGGCGCCGAGCCTCAGCCCTCACCTTGCTCCCGGCGCACTTGTCCAGAAACTCGCGCAGCTCGCGACGCACCGCCTCGCGCAGCACGTTCAGGTTCACCCGCCCGTACGACAGGTGCGCGGCCATCTTGCCCGGCTACCGGCGTTTCCCAGGCGCTGTCGCCGTCACATGACGGGCCGTCCACGTGACCTGACTCGCTGACGTACGTTTACGGCGGAAGGAGAATTCCTTCGCTACGCTCCCGAAGGTCCTGGAGTGCGCGCGAGCGACTGTCGGTTCCTCGATCTAGGAATAGCGGGTACTGAGAAGTGCGGGGATGTTCTTTATGTTTTAAATTTTATTTTATTTATTTAATTGTTTTTGTGTGTCTCTCTCCAGACAGGGTTATTGTGTGCAACTTTGGAGCCTGTCCTGGAACTCGCTCTGTAGACCAGGCTGGCCTCGAGATCTGCCTGTCTCTGCCTCCCGAGTGCTGGGATTAAAGGCCTTTAATCACCACGCAGGTAAAAAGTGCGTTTTAAGAATTAGATTTTATGGGCCGGGCAGTGGTGGCGCACGCCTTTAATTCCAGCACTCGGGAGGCAGAGGCAGGCGGATCTCTGTGAGTTCGAGGCCAGCCTGGTTTACAAGAGCTAGTTCCAGGACAGGAACCAAAAGAAACCCTGTCTCGAAAATAAAAAAAAAAAAAAAAAAAAGAGGACCTGAGTTTGATTCCCAGCAACTGCATGGTGGCTCACAAGCATCATGTAATTAGATTGGTGCCCTCTTCGGCAGAACAAAAAAAAAAAAAGAATTAGCTGTTATTTGTCTTTGCGTTTACAATACTGTTGTAAAATGGCGATTGAGGCTAAACTACAAAGTGTATTACCACACCCAGTCTAGTGTTAAAAGTGGCGTAATCTTAGCACAGATCTCTGTGAGTTCGAGGGCAGCCTGGTCTACAAGAGCTAGTTCCAGGACAGGCTCCAAAGCCACAGAGAAACCCTGTCTCGGGAAAAAAAAAATAGAGAAATGGCTTAGCAGTCAAGAGAACTTGCTGCTCTTCCAGGGAACCAGATTTGAGTTTCCAGCACCCTTATGGCAGCTCACAGCTTTGTGTAACCCCAGTTCCATGTCCTCTTATGCCTTCTTCTGTCCTCCATGGACTAATGGAGTTTGCCAGGCAGTGGTGGTGGCACACGTCTTTAATCCTAGCACTCGAGAGGCAGAGGCAGGCAGATCTCTGTCAGTTCGAGACCAGCCTGGTTAGGCTTCAAAACTGCAAAAAATCCCTGTCTCAAAAAACAAAACAGCCGGGCGATGGTGGCGCACGCCTTTAATCCCAGCACTCGGGAGGCAGAGGCAGGCGGATCTCTGTGAGTTCGAGACCAGCCTGGTCTACAGAGCTAGTTCCAGGACAGGCTCCAAAGCCACAGAGAAACCCTGTCTCGAAAAACCAAAAAAAAAAAAAAAAAAAAAAAAAAACAAGAGTTACTCCTGATGGTTTGCAAACCTTGGGGTTTAAAATGGGGTGAAAACTATGGTCCTCAGTGTTGGTGTCCCCAGAAAGACAGACTGCATCCCAAGGAGCTGATCACCCGGTGGGCCTCCCACTGAGAGTCTGAGGGGACCACACTGACTCATGCTGCATTCAGGTCTTTACACCTCCACCATTCCCGCTTCCTGCCAGGCCTGCCTTTGTTCATCCAGGACCAGTCTGGCTTCTTCCTGTCGTGAGATGATGGCTCATTCAGAGTGAGCTGGAGGGGAAGGTTGGTGTGAGTGCACTGAGACCCCTCCCCAAAGGCCGCTGTGCTGTGAGAGGCTCCACACAGCAGGACAATAACATTTGTCGATGCTCTAAGGAAAAGATCCTCCGTGACCAGGGTGGATCGTGGCTACAAGGCTGGACTCTCAAACTATTTAGAGAAGCTGTTTTAAGCAAAAGAACCTAACATTCACCTCAGGCCTTGGAAGCCTTGTGAGCTTCACAGCTAGTCCACCTCTGGTCATGGCAGAACTGATGTTGGGCTTCGTGTCTGAGGCAGAGGTGAACTGCAGGCCAGCCGCTCCTCTTAGGAAGGTGTATTCACTTAGGTTCAGCCTGACCTTCAGAGCGGCCTCTCGCCAATCTGTTTCGAGACTAGGATGGCCCAGCGGGTCCCCTGCTGACTCGGAGTCCATGCTGGGGACGCTGGAGCCACCAAGTCCTACCTCTGCCACCTGCAGCGCAGCAGCCCAAATCGGGCATGCTGGAATGCTGTTATGGTCAGGGCCCACCTTTTGGCCCCAAGCTTGCTGGCATCCCTGGGGAGACTTGACTTGAATTTTCTAGGGTCTAAGTTGTTCCCCATGGATCCCGTCAACCATGCCAAGCTTTTTCCCTGATGTGTGAAATTTCGTTAGCTTTAGCTGAGGTTAAATTAATCCTTGGTGTGCAAGAAAAACATGAAGCTTGCCCCTTGAGGCTGTGACCCCTGTGTACAGCTGGGACTCCCTCCTCTTCCCTGTCGTTTGTTGACTTCATGGGACTGTCATAGGATCATGCTGACATTTGCTGTTGCGTTTCCCTTGAGCCTTTCGTGTTGTGGTAGAGTCACCGTTTACGTTAAGGTTCAGACCTGGACTTCTGAGAGAAAAAAGATCCTGTTAATAATCATGACAAATCCTAGGCACTCAGAGGAGACTGAGCCAGGAGAATCAAAAGTTCAAGGCCAACCTAGGCCACTTAGCTAGACATGTGACTCATTGCTAGACAACTTGCCTAGCATGATTGGGGACTGATTTCTCTCCCCAGCACTAAGAAAAAAAACCCAACAGCCATCAAGCAGCTGTAACCAAGGTGTGTGTTCTCCCTCATGCTGGGTGGCCTGAATCCAGGCGCCTTGTGGTTATACAAACTGGCCCTGTATGTGGTGTGTGTGTGTATGTGTGGACTCCCCTTGTCTGGGGCTCATACGGGGTAAGCATCCCAGGAAAGCCAGCTTGCTTGTCTATTACCTTACCATGCATCTCTAAAACCACTCCAGTTGTTAATCCATTTACTCCTCCACCCATTGACTTGTTTCTGTTCCTTTCCAGCCACTTTGTACCCATTTTCATTAAATTTTGCATTTATTTTGAAAAAAAGAGTTAGCCAGACAATATTGCAAATAATATAGTTTCTGTGTGTTTATTGTGGGACCGGGCAGACAGAAACCTCCACCAACAGGGAAAAAATGTGTCTCTCATGTTCTGGTGTGAACAGAATAGTTTGATGGTGTTTCATGAAGTCACTTGGAAGCCCAGTATTCTTCCAAGAGGTTGTGTGATCAATCTTCTAGGATACTCTCCCTCTGTTGGGTTGGAGCCGTTTTCAATCTTTGTACCTCCCGCCTCCACCTTGAGACAGGGTCTCATCATATAGACCAGGCTGGCCTTGAACTTGTGGCAATCTGCTGACCTCAGTCAGGATAGCATGTTATTGAGATTAATGTTCGGGTATCAGCCCCTGTAAACCTCTCAGGATTTAGGACCATTATAGAAGGTGAAAACTGACAAAAAGGTCTGAGGGTAAATAAATTAATTCCCGTAAGTCTTTTTATCACATCCCATTCTTTCTTTCTTTTCTTTCTTTCTTTTTTTTTTTTTTGGTTTTTCGAGACAGGGTTTCTCTGTGGCTTTGGAGCCTGTCCTGGAACTAGCTCTTGTAGACCAGGCTGGTCTCGAACTCACAGAGATCCGCCTGCCTCTGCCTCCCGAGTGCTGGGATTAAAGGCGTGCGCCACCACCGCCCGGCTGGTTTTTTTTTTCAAGACAGAATTTCTCTGTGGCTTTGGAGCCTGTCCTGGAACTAGCTCTTGTAGACCAGCCTGGTCTCGAACTCACAGAGATCCGCCTGCCTCTGCCTCCCGAGTGCTGGGATTAAAGGCGTGCGCCACCACCGCCCGGCTGGTTTTTTTTTTCAAGACAGAATTTCTCTGTGGCTTTGGAGCCTGTCCTGGAACTAGCTCTTGTAGACCAGCCTGGTCTCGAACTCACAGAGATCCGCCTGCCTCTGCCTCCCGAGTGCTGGGATTAAAGGCGTGCGCCACCACCGCCCGGCCATCCCATTCTTTCTATGCCCTCTCCAGTGCTTTCTTGTTGATTCCTCTTCAGTGTTCCCCGCAGTCCCACAAGGTTTCCAGTTTATATACCCACAGAGACAGCCATTCCATAGGCGGTAACAGTGGTACCAAGCATGCATTTCTTAGGGTTAACAAGATGTATGCAGACTGACAAAGTAGACACCTTATGTCTCAAAAGGGACATGGGGCTGGGTGGTGGTGGTGCATGCCTTTAATTCCAGCACTTGGGAGGCAGAGGCAGGCGGATCTCTGAGTTCGAGACCAGCCTGGTCTACAGAGTTAGTTCCAGGACAGGCTCCAAAGCCATAGAGAAACCCTGTCTCGAAAAAAAAAAAAATCAAAAGGGACATGGCTGTGAAGTTCCCCTGTAAATACCGGGAGGATTAGGATGCTGCTCCCCCTCCCGCAACCTCCCCCCCTCGCTGCTAAGCATCAGGTTGCTGTATCTGTTGATACAGGTGAGAAAGAATTCCTTTCGCTGGGGCTGGTTTAGCAACTCAAGCTTCTTTTTTTCTATATATATTTTTTAATTTATTTAATATATCTATAGTGTTCTGGGCACTAGATCTCAGTACAGATGGTTGTGAGCCATCATGTGATTGCTGGGAATTGAACTCAGGACCTCTGGAACAGCAGTCAGTTCTCTTAACCTCTGAGCCATCTCTCCAGCCCTTTTTTTCTGTATTAAAGGTAAAGGTAAATATAGTTAATTTCCTAGACTAAGACCTTGTGCCAAATGAAAGGTGAAGGTAAGTACATACTTTAATAGCTTGTTCGGGCAGAACTAAGGCCAGTAGGTTACACTCTCCTGAGTTGGTTGTTGGAGCTTTTAGGGACACCCAGACCTCTTTATCAGTAAGGGTAGATATGCTGTCTCCCCCGCTCAATACCTCCTGCTCAGGGTCCTTTTCTTGTCAATAAGAATTGTGGGGGCAGCCGGGCGATGGTGGCGCACGCCTTTAATCCCAGCACTCGGGAGGCAGAGGCAGGCGGATCTCTGGGAGTTCGAGGCCAGCCTGGTCTACAAGACGGGCACCAAAGCTACAGAGAAACCCTGTCTCGAAAAACAAAAAACAAAAAACAAAAACAAAAAAAAAAACAAAAAAAAAAATTGTGGGGGCCTAGCTTTCTGTAGATTTGACTATGAACAAAGGTTTGGCTGAGTGAATGCTTTCACACCAGACACTGCTGGGATATTTTGGGATTAATCCCATTATGGAAGGGGGGAAAGCCTTGGCTTTACAAGAGTTCTACAGAGGTTTTTTTTTTTTTTGGTTTTTCGAGACAGGGTTTCTCTGTGGCTTTGGAGCCTGTCCTAGAACTAGCTCTGTAGACCAGGCTGGTCTCAAACTCACAGAGATCCGCCTGCCTCAGCCTCCCGAGTGCTAGGATTAAAGGCGTGTGCCACCACCGCCCGGCCAGAGTTCTACAGAGTTGACAGCGACTGTTCAAAAGACAGGTGTTCCCGAAGCTCTGCAGATGGGGTTCCTCATTGAAATGCACACCCATGAGTTTGTCTAGTGACCCATCTGTCAGCTGCACTTTTACTATAAAATGCCTGGGGCTCAAACCTGTCTCTCTCCAATCTGCAAAATCCACTATATTACCTGAATGTGTAGCATCCTGCCTTCTGGTTAACAGTGGTACCTTACAGAGATCAAAGCCTCCTAGCGCTGGGTATTTATGTGTGTGCACACGCAGGTGCTGTGCATGCTCAGAGGACAGCTCAGGTGTCATTCTTAAGGTACCATCCACCTTTGTAAAATTCTTTCACTTGCTAAGTAGGTCAGGTCAGCTGTCATCTAGCCGCTCAGGGCCAGCCTGTCTTCTCCACTAATATGGCAAATGTGAGTCACCAAGCTCACCTCTGTGGATCCTGGGATCAAACGCACTTCCTGACTGAACTCTCTCTCTAGCTTCTTTCCAGACAGGTTCTCTCTCCTGTGTCCCGGGTTAGTCTCAAACTTGCTATATGGCCAAGGAAGACTTGAACTTGTGATCCTCCTGCCTCCTTCTCAATGCAGGGATTAGGTATTTGCCACCATACCCAGCTCTGTGTCTTTTCTTGTTTCAATAACTGGCAGCATCATTCCCAAGCAAGCCATACCATTCCCAAACAATGTCCAAATCCACAAACCTCAGAAGTTGCTGCTGGCTTTGTGCATATGTGTGTGGTGGTGCTAATTGAACCCAGGTCTTTGCACCTGTTGGGCAAACACTACGACACTGAACTATATAGTTCCTGCTGACATTCTTATAGGCCACTCCATCAATACTTCCAAGGCCTAACACCCAGGACATGCGAGGTTTGTTTCTCTCTCTTTTTATACAGTGTGTTATGTAGCTTGGGCTGGCCTCCAAGTTGTTATGTAGCCAAGGATAACCCTTCTGTCTCTGCCTCCCAATGGTCCAGCTGGACACACCCATTTCTTATAGCTGTTTAACAAGTTGTTTTATTGAAGTGGAAAGAGCTTTTTTTGGAGCTATCATTGTGACTCAGTGGTGGTGTGGGGGGCAAAGGATTGCCTTTGGATCTAAAGGGCTTTTTTTTCCTTCCCAAGACAGAGTTTCTCTGTGTGGCCCTGGCTGTTCTGAAACTCACTTTGTAGACCAGGCTGGTCTCAAACTCACAGAGATCCATCTGCCTTTGCCTCCCGAGTGCTGGGATTAAGCGTGTGCACCACCACCGCCCAATTTAAAGGGCTTTCTTCAAGTAATGAAGAAACAGCATGACAAATAATCCCAAGAACGTATTTACTGCCACTGGCAGGAAAACAGACAAACCCATTTATTAGATACATAACTCAGATTTTAATACTGCTTTACATATTTTCTTTGTGAAATAATTCCTATAGTTTTATTAACCAAAAATGTTAACTGGTAACAGATTTGTTTAATGTTCACTTGTCAAGCACAGTGGATAGGGAATAGGCAAAGGCTTATCTACAATGACAGAAGTTCTTATCATGCATGCCGCATGACGGTACATTTAATTCCTTTTTACATATTCTCAAAAACATTCAAGTGAAGACAGACTCAGGCTGACTGATAAAACTCTTTTGTATGTTGAGGTCCTTCGTTTTATCTTTTTGTGATAAGAAAATTCAAAATTATTAATGTTGAATTTCTCATCGTACATTCATTAAAAAATACAGTAAAAAACCCACAGACATATAAAGGAGAGCTATAGATCAGTTAGTTTAGCTGTTGTAGGGTGGCTTAGTGTGCTACTGGGATTATCTGCAGAAGAAGGGGAACAAAACCAAACAGCTGGAGCAGTTCTTCCAGCTACTCAGCTGCGGTTCAGAAACAACGCGGAGAGGAGGACAGTCATGAAGCCACTCTGCTGTTTCTGGCCTGCTCAGGCTTGCTGACGAGCCATTTAGCTGTGTTCTTTCTCATAAAGGTAAAAAAATCTGAAAAGAAGACACATTGCATATACTTTTTTCCCAAAATATAGATCTTTAAAAATATATATATACATATAATATATAGAGGTTGAAATTATGTAAAACCAATAAAGAAAACCCACTGTTGGGTCTGTGGGTGCAGCATATCGATTATAAACGTCGCCACAGCAGTTTGGGGCTTTCCCCTCCCTTTTACCTGTTTGATGATTTACAATCACGCCCTATGTATTGTCAAGCTTGGAGAAAGGCACTACTGAGAGCTGGTAGTGCAGAGCTTGGATATTTAAAATTATTTAAATGAGTACATGAAAATGCAAAGTGGCACACTTTGTCTGCAGCTCATTCCAGTGTCAAAGCACAACAACATCAACAAAACCTAAATATACAGAAGTAGCCAGGAAATACTTTAGTGCAAATATGAGAAATAACGGCATAATTTAAAGTTTCTTAAATAAGATATTGTCAGGGTCCAGCTTGTCCCACGATGTTTCTCTAGGAACAAAAGAGTAATGGCACCTGGTACAATGTCAGAAATCTTCAAATTCCAAAAAAGAGGATGGAAGTAAAAGCCCACCTACCAAATATTTATTATTTTAACTTATGAGGAAAAATGAAAGGGTAATGTGTTGAAGATCAAAATATTTTCTTAGATTTGTTGACAGGGGTCAAAAAATAACGAGTTCTCCTCAAGCTGCGCGTGCAGTGCTGGTGAAAAGCTGCTGGCTGCGGAGCCCACAGGCCTCAGAAGGTCTCGTCGTCGTTGCAGTTGGTTGCCCAGTGCCCAAACATCTCACAGATCTCACAGTAAGGCCGCTCCTCACTCCGGCTGCCATGGTGCGTGGAATGCGGAGGGTCTTCTGACACCTGTGTCTGGGTGGGGCAGTCCTCTGTGTCATGGAGATCAAAGCAGTCACAAATGTCACAGAACAGGCGGGGTTTCTTCTTGGATTGTTTCTCCTGGTCATCACTACAAATGTCAACATAAAAAATTAGGAAGGTGGTCAGGAGAAATTCAGGAGGTCACAGTACTCAGAGAATTTAAAAGGACATAGGGACTAATGCCAGCCACATCTAGGGTTTCCAGGAAAGGCAGGACAAAGTTTTCTAAAATGTGCAGTTTAGGCCGAAGAGATGGCTCAGCCATTAAAACAGAGTTCCCAGCACAATCTGATGCATCTTCTGGCCTCCGAGGGCACCAGGCACACATGGGGTGCACACATATACATGCAGGTACAATATTTACACACACAAACTGAATCTAATGGAATGAGCAGGTGGGACTGCTGTGCTCAGTTACTCTTGCCAGACGTAGGGTGTTTGTCCTGGCAGTGGTCATGCAACAACTGATCTTTTTATCTGACAGCCGCTGGAGATCTCTTCTGATGGACCGGCCCTGTCATACCTGTCATAGCTGTTCAGGTCATCCCCGTTGCCGTTCAGCGCAGCTTCAGACATCATCTCCACCTTCATCTTGAGGTCTTGATTCTTTCTTTGAAGGTCCACTATTACTGAATTGAGGAAATCAATCTGATTTTTTAAAAGAAAAAAAAAAGCAGTGAGATATGCAAACGCCATATAGCTGGAGTCTAGATGTTGAGAAGTATGTGCCACAGTAGGGCCAACTACTATAAAAAGCCTGCTATAGTCTGTGCTTTCCAGTCTCACTGAGAAATAGGCATGCTGAGGGTGCAGGACGAACTACAGGGAACTGGGATGAGATCATAGCTAGGTGAAGGGGGCAACGAAGTTTCTTTCGTCCCTTTTCCATCTCTCAGTGTTTGCTACTAAGGAACATGTATGTGTATATGCGTGCATACGCACGCGTGTGTATCACTTTAAATTCATGTCACTGAATCTGAAGCTGTGGGTGGATAATTTCACATATCATTTAGACAAATGACGTTACACTTAAATCACGAATCTGTGGATTGGTGAAAAGTCACTGATATTTTTCAACAAAACAAAACACCACACTGTCCACAGTCATAATTTTGTTCTTTTTTTTTTTTTTTTCCCCTCGAGACAGGGTTTCTCTATAGCTTTGGAGCCTGTCCTGGAACTAGCTCTTGTAGACCAGGCTGGCCTCAAACTCACAGAAATCCACCTGCCTCTGCCTACTGAGTACTGAGATTAAAGGTGTGTGCCACCACCGTCCGGCTGCACAGTCATAATTTTACAATTCTGCACAGGCAAGGTTTAGTTATTCCTTCTAGTGTGCATGTGTGTGTGTGAATCCATGACTGAAAATACAGTTCAGTGGCAAAGCTCTGTCTGGTATATGAGGTCCTGGGTTCGTTTCCTGGATTCCTAAATAAAGAGACCTTAAAACTGTCTAAATTCGCTGGGTGGTGGTGGTGTATGCCTTTAATCCCAGCACTCGGGAGGCAGAGGCAGGCGGATCTCTGTGAGTTCGAGACCAGCCTGGTCTACAGAGTCCAGGACAGGCTCCACAGCTACTGAGAAACTCTGTCTCAAAAAACAAACAAACTAACAAAAAAGCTGTCTAAATTCTAGAACCAACTCAGGACTTTTCTGACATGGAGCTTCTCTTCAGGTCACTTGACTGCTCAACAAGAGCATCTTCAGAGAGGAGGAGAGATGGGACAGACATGTGACCTATGGGAAGGGCATCTGTTCCAAGACCAGCTGGGCAGTAGGGACCATAGAGTGACTGTCGGAAGGTAGCCGGTCCTGAGCACTTTACACCCTTCTGAACCAAGGGAACTCTAAAAGCAAAACATCCTTCCCTCTAAAAGGTTTCATTTCTCTAAACTGAAGTTTCTCTCTCTGAATACACACACACACACACACACACACACACACACACACACACTTCCTCTCTCTCCTCCCTCTCTCTTGCTACATATCCCAGGCTGACTTTAAAATCACTATGTAGATTGGGAATAGTGTATACCTTTATAGTATAAACAAGCTAGTTCCTATTTGAAACAAACAAAACAAAGGCCTAATTCATTTTTTGGCAGAGGATGGCCTTGAACTAATTTTTTTTTACTTTTTTTTTAAAAAAGGATTTTTATTATGTATACAATATTCTGTCTGCATGTATGCCTGTAGGCCAGAAGAGGGCGCCAGATCTCATCCTAGATGGTTGTGAGCCACCATGTGGTTGCTGGGAATTGAACTCAGGACCTCTGAAAGAACAGTCAGTGCTCTTAACCTCTTAGCCATCTCTCCAGCCCCTACTTTTTTAAAAAAAAAAGCCAGGGTCTCACATTGTAGTTAGCTTCAAACTAATGAGATCTCCCTGTCTCTGCCTTTTTTTTTTTAAATATTTATTTGTTTATTATGCATAGAGCATTCCTTCCATGTATGTCTGCAGGCCAGAAGAGGGCACCAGACCCCATTACAGATGGTTGTGAGCCACCATATGGTTGCTGGGAATTGAACTCAGGACCTTTGGAAGAACAGTCAGTGCTCTTAACCTCTGAGCCATCTCTCCAGCCCTGTCTCTGCCTCTTGAGTACTGGGTGCATTACCACTCACCTGACTTTCTTTAATTCTAGATTATTTTATGTGTGTGCATGTGGTGGTCAGGAGGGGTCACTGGATTCCCTGGAATTGAAGCTAAGGATGTTGTGGATCACCATGTGAGTGCTTGAAACTGAACCTGGTTTTTCTCTCAGAGGAGCTGCTGCTCTTAATCACTGCGCCATCTCCCCAAACCCCACACGTCTTCCAAGTTGCATCTTCTAAATCATTCTATTAGGAGCTCTGCTGCAAGGCCAAGGAAACCATACACACAATCACACGTACATGTGTACACAAATAAGGAAGCATAAAACAAACCATTTGCTGATGGGAAGAAAAGTGTTGGCGGCAGCAGCAGAAACAAATGGAAGCAGAAAGGAAACGGGGGGAGAAGGAGAGAAAACAATGTTAATTCTGTACTATGCCTGTGAGACACACTAACAGACAAAGTTAATTCTGAGTTAGCTTAGCTGTTTAAGGTACTGTTTATAATATACACCCTCAGCTTAGAATAATCACAGTGTCCTGTCACTAAAAGGGAACTGACTACATTATGGTACATTCACACACTGGAATACTATACAGCTAAAGAAAAAGTAAGTACAGAGTGACTTATGTGGTCTATTATTACTTACGTTAAAACACACACACACACACAAAATTGCAGAGGGAGCCAGCTGTGCTGGTGTTGCACATTTGTGGTCCAGCAATTAGGAGGCAGGGTAGGAGAAGCACCAAAAGTTCAAGGCCAATTAGGGCTACAAGAAACTGTCTTTAAACCGGGCGGTGGTGGTGCACACCTTTAATCCCAGCACTCGGGAGGCAGAGGCGGGCGGATCTCTGTGAGTTCGAGACCAGCCTGGTCTACAAGACAGTTCCAGGACAGGCTCCAAAGCCACAGAGAAACCCTGTCTCGAAAAACCAAAAAAAAAAAAAAAAAGAAAGAAAGAAACTGTCTTTAAAAGTGGGGGGTGGGGGGAGAGCCAGATGGTGGTGGCACAGACCTTTAATCCCAGCAATTGGAGGCAAAGGCAGGTGTGTCTCTGTGAGTTCAAGGTCAGCCTGGTCTACAGAGCAAGTTCCAGGGCTACAGAGAATTCCTGTCTCAAAAAATCAAAAAAGGGGGGGGGTGTTAAAGCAGAGGAGATTGTATATTTAAGTGTGTGTGTGTTTGTGTTAGAGATAGGGCTCTTGCTATGTTACATAGGCTAGTCTCAAACTCCATGGCTCCAACGATCTCATCTCAGCCTTCCAAGTGCTAGAGCTATAGGTACATGCTGTCACATATCACATCTAGCTGTATATTAAAACAAAACAAAACAAAATCTGCAGAGGTAAGATGTGGGTAACAGTGTCAGGGGATTGGGAAACTGGACAGCAGACACTGGAAGACTTTTTACTGAATGCATTCTAAACTTTCAGCACTCAGTCTTTAGGAATGCATCACGAGCTCAAGATATCCAATGACTCTGAAGACAGGAAGGCAACAGAAGCACTAATAGAGGAGCGTTACCTGACTCTCCTGGGCTCTCTCATCCTCTTCTGCCTGGGTATCGGTATTGCCTTATATTTAAAAACAAGAACAAGAACAATCAGAGGGTCACTGGAAAACACTGCAAGTCAGTTCCTTGTTGCTGCAGTGATGGGCTGCCAGGGGACACTCATTTTCAGGGAAGTCCCTGCCTGCTCTCTGGCCACTACTGGGTCTCACAGATGCTACCCTGCCCTTTCAGGGTTCTTTCTCAAGATGACCACCTATGGGGTACAGGTGCCTGATTTTTAAGGATGCAGTGTTCTCCATTGTTGTTGCCTTGCACTTGAGACCTCATGGTTGCTTGTATGATGGCAGCTGTCATGTACTGCCTCATACAAGAAGGCTCCACACCAAGCACACTTGTGACTAGCCCTTGTTTGATTCAACAGTGGGAGAGCTGGGGCACCTCTAGTGGGAAAAGCCCACTGGAGGAGGCACACATTTTAGGACGGGCATCCTTTTACCTGAGGAGCTGCTGAGCTGCCTCTTGTTCTCCTTGAGCTGAAGCTCCAAGTTCTTGACCTTGAGCTCAAGCTTCACCTTATCAGACTCCAGGGTCTGCACAACTGAGTGCAGGGACTTGGCAGAGGCATTCTCTCCCCGGAGCACTGTGACCTGCAACACAGACGTTGGGCTCAGGACGGGAGGAGGGGCGGATCATGGTGGCCCCACAGCACCGTGGCAGACCATCCCCACAGCACCCTACCTCACTCCGCAGCTTCTCCAGCTCGGCATCCTTCTCTGTGAGTAAGGCACTGGTGAGACTGATGGACCTCTGCAGGGACGCTTTCTCTTCATCAGCGTCCTTTATGTACTCGGATTCTCTAAAGACCAGAGAGTTAAAAGAGTTCCAGAAATCAATGGACGGACGGAGTTGTCAGTAAGCAACTGTTTCAGAACAGACTTGAGAATAACTTTAGTTTACATTGTAAAAAAAAGATGTAACAGGGAAATTGCATAGGGATCAAGGCTGTTATGCCTGTAAATTTTACTTACTGCGAGGGAGAAAAGGTTTAGCTATGCACAGGCATGCAGAACCTGCATGTCATTGTGTCCATTTGAACTCAAAAAGACAAGTTAATACTGTTGGAAGAGGTAGGTCTTTAAAAACTGTTGTACCGCCCCCCCAAAAATCACAGCAATTAGAACCCCACCTTGAATACTGTTACTTCTGGAATACATAATTACCAAGCAGTGACGATTAAAATACACACATGCAAAGCAGTTACAGATGTCATGCAGAGCGGTCTGATGCTGGAAGTATCAGTTGGTTCTCACTAATTTCAGTAACTTTTTAGTAAGTTCTGAGCTTGTGTTTTTAAGATTGTGTGAGCCAAAACAGTAGCAAAGATAAATATTATTCAAACTGAAAGATAACTGCATTTCAACCAATCTGAAGAAGGCACAGGGCTGCTTTTAGAACTGAACTGCAGAAAGGCTATGGGCAAAGCAGAAGTGAGGGGTTTCGCAGAGCCGAGTTCCTGTTTTCTGCTGGCTCACTAGAGGGCAGGAGAGACCTCTGGAGAACTGTCCACTGGACTGGAGTCCAGGTTGAGGGAGGACAGGGTTGAGGGGGACACAAAGAGGCTGGGCAGGACACAGGGAGTCAGCCCAAAGGAGAGCAGGCAGGGTATGCACATGTATGATGTGCATGTGTATTTGAAGGTGTGCTGCGAAATATGAACATGCTGAGTTATGAAAGGCAGGACTTAGGGACGGTCACAGGTCTGCAGAGACAGGACCACACGAGCGCAGTGTTATTCCCTAGCCTGGATCCTGGATGAGGGAAATGACAACCGCAAAGAGCCGAGGGGCAATGACTTTGTGGTTTGGGCACAGGTGCTGAGGCTATGTGACATGTTCATAGTGGGGCAGCTGACTAGGGAAATGAACTGGCTACACTACCTTTATAAATTTTTTTAAATTAAAAGTTCTTAATTTTTAATAAACAGATCTTGTGTCACTGAATTACTTCAGGGAAAACAAAACAAGAGAAAAGTGTCTCAGGCTAGCGCTCAGGCCACACAATCTCAGACACTGCACCATGGAGGTGGTCACCAGCAAGAGTTTGTAACTAGGAGAAGCAGGCAGGTGAGTGAATGCAGAGCAAGTGGCATTTGGTCTGTTTTCAGTTCACCTGGGGGAATAGGACAGGGAGGGCCAAGTTAGAGATGGCAGAGAAATGGCTGGTTAGTGAGACCCAAGGTATCCGGCACATGAATTACAAAATTCTCATGGCTCATGGCAAACTGAAATTCTACACAAAGATGGAAATAAACGTGTTGTATTGGTCTCATTGTGTGGCTTACACCTTTACACTCCAGAATGATAAGTAGGAGGAGAAGAATCTGAGACTTTCCAGAAGTGTTCTAAATTAGTAACCCTGGGAAGGGGCACCGGTGCTGTCAAGTTCTGGGTGAGCGCTAGGAAATGGGGCCATCTTGGACTCAGGTGGGGCTTCTGGAGTGGGAGGAACAAACAGGAACTTTTGCAGTGTGGAAAGTAAAGCTCTGGTGCCACCCAAAGAAAGATGCAGGAAACCTGGGCTCCTTGTGATTTCTCTGAAACATAGTATTTTGTTCTCCTGAGCCGGGCAGTGGTGGCACACACCTTTAATCCCAGCGCTCAGGAGGCAGATCTGTGAGTTCAAGACCTGCCTGGTCTACAAGAGATAGTTCCAGGACAGGCTCCAAAACCACAGAGAAACCCTGTCTCGAGAAAGAGAAACACACTTCACTCAGCCTCCCCAGTAGATACTAGTCTGGCTTAAATTAGGAGCAATTTTTGAGAGACACTTTGCTAAACATAATTTAGTCAGGAGAGAGAGAGAGAGAGAGAGAGAGAATGAATATGAATTCTGGAGCTTTGTTTATTTCAAGTAGCATTCAGATTTGAATTTTTTTTTAAAGTTTTAACTTTCTAAAAATTAGCAGGACTAGGGTTTGTTGAAAACAGATGTGAATTCTCCTGTGCTCAAAGACCTAGTCAGCTAAGATCCCACGGGCACTTAGCATCAGGGAGGGAAAGTCACCAGTAACCAGCAGAAATGTCACCAACACAACCCTGAGCCACGCACCTTGCTAAGATGGAGACAGGATGTTCCCTATAAAAATCAAGCAAAAGGAGACAAGCTGAATAAAGAGATGGCTCAGCAGTGAAGTCACTGCCACCAAGTCTGATCAGTTGGTCCTGAGAAGCCACATGGTAAGAATCCTCCCCCACCCCCAACACACAGTATGTGTTAAAATAAGAAAAAGAGAAAGAAAGTAAGAAAGAAAGAAAGAAAGAAAGAAAGAAAGAAAGAAAGAAAGAAAGAAAGAAAGAAAAAGAAAGAAAGAAAGAAAGCAAGCAGGAGGTCTACCAGATGACAGGGCTCAGAGGAGGCTTGGCAGCTCGCCTCTGTGACAGATCTTCAGTGTGACAATTTCTCTGCCCTAATTCCTCTGTACAAACTAAGAGGGGCTGAATTAAAGCATCTATGCCAACATTACTGATGTGTGAGAAGCCATGTTGGTGAGAAGGGGAGATAACGGTATGAAAGAAGGACTTCAGCGCAGAATCTCCTGTCCATCCCTCAAGGGAACATGTCGCTCAGATTCTTCTCTTACTACTTAAATAAGAAATAAAGTTCAGTAATGAAGCAAATACCTTAAAGTGTTACTGGGCAGGCTTTAAAATGCAAGGTGATAAGAACCAAATATTAGAAACATGAAGAAAAATGCAAATACAGTAAGGAGAACTAAATTTGTACCCAAGTTCTTTGCTGTATGTCGATATAAAAAAGAAGTACATGTCTAAGTGTGAGTGTGTAGGGGTGTGTGTATGTGTGTGTGCATACATTGCTGAGCATATTTTACAAAACAAAAGCAAGACACAGAGGGACAAAGGCAGCCAAAAATATATACAACAATTTGGTTTACTAAAAATATATGAGATTTATTTATTATAACGTGGATAGACTTTCTTTAGTCTTACCATGAAAGACACACAGATATAGCAAAGGAAGCAAGAGTAGGAAAGGGAAAAGAGAGGATGAGGTGAGCACTGGTAAGTAGCGCAAGCTCGGAGACAGTCAGACAGTTACAACCCACAGGGAGCTGATGAGCTGGGCAGCGCAGGCCGCTTCAGAAGTGGAGGCAGGACTTGCATTCCTCACAGGGCTTACATTCTGTACTACCGCTTGAATTAAGACCCCCCATAAACCCATGTCTAAAACTTTGGCTTTGCTGTTCCTTGTTTGACATTAAAAAGCTCAGAGCAAACAGGGAGCCAAGCTAGCTCCCTAGGGTGCATCAACCTGGGCAGCTGTGGAGGAGCAGGGGCCTCCAGTTCAGCAGTGAGACAACTGTGCCTTACCAGCTACATCCCTGGAAACCTGTTTCCCCCTCTCCTATTTTTGTTTGGTTTGAAGACAGGGTCACTATGTAAGCCTGACTGGTCTGAAACTCACTGTATAGACCAGCCTGGGCCTGAACTCGGAAAGATCCTCCTGCCTCTGTCTCCCTAGTGCTGGGATTAAAGGTATGAGACAATGCACTGCCTGGAACCTGTTCTTAAAGATGTGTGTTCAACTGTACCCAATTTTTCAAATGATCACAGTTTTAAATTCAGAGAAAAATGTTCACTACATATTGCCTGCAATACAATGTCCACAGATACCAAAACCACAAAGCAAATACAGGAGGACACTACTGATCTCTAAGATAGTCTCACGTAGCCAGGCTGGCCTTCTACCCTCAAGTGATGGGATTACAGGCATATTCTACCATGCGAAATTTATAATTTAAAGTTATTCTATTTATTCATTAACTCATCATTCATTATTATGCACGTGTGTAGGAGTGCATACTATGGGTGTGGAGGTCAAAGAACAACTGGTTGGAATCAGGTCTTTCCTTTTCCTACATGGGTCTGAAGGATGGAGCTCTGGTTGTCAGGCTTGGCAGCAAGTCCTCTTACCCACTGAGCCACCTCGCCAGTCTTTAGCTTACAGTTTAAATTTACTCCTTGGTGCAGAGCAGCTCTGAAATCCTCAGAACCACAAAAGGTTTTTCCTAGTGTGGGAGGTGCTGTATAGAAACCAGGACCTTACATCAGCTGGGCTGGGGCACTCACACTGACTCCTCAGTGACTGCTTCACCTGATGGTGGGGGTCCTGCAAGCTCCTATCATGGCCATGGAGAACACAGTCATTTCCTGCCTTCCCTTCTAATGTGAACCAAAGACAGGGGTTTTACTCTGCACCAACAAAGGACATTTGTGTGCTTTTATGACTTAAGCTTTTGGAAGGTATTTATGCCAAGATCATATAAAACTTTAGTCCTCTAGGCAGACAGAGTTAGCCATCACAGTATACATCGCAGAGGAATTCTTATCAAATTTACATTTGGGAGGTATTTATGGGTCTAACTTGTTATTTTAAAATACATTCAAGCCGAGCGATGGTGGCGCACGCCTTTAATCCCAGCACTCGGGAGGCAGAGGCAGGCGGATCTCTGTGAGTTCGAGGCCAGCCTGGTCTACAAGAGCTAGTTCCAGGACAGGAACCAAAAGCTACGGAGAAACCCTGTCTCGAAAAACCAAAAAAAAAAATACATTCAAATTCAGTCTTCCAAAACAGAAACAACTGTCCATGAGGGTTGATTAACAAGAGAAAATAAGTTTAAGTATAGAAATTAAATTTATAACTTTTTCGATTTCAGAAAAATTATTCTCTTTATGTTTGTTCATCAAAATTAGCAGGAGTGGCCGGGCAGTGGTGGTGCACGCCTTTAATCCCAGCACTCCAGAGGCAGAGGTGCGCTACCTCTGTGAGTTCAAGGCTAGCCTGGTCTACAAGAACTAGTTCCAGGACAGGCTCCAAAGCTACAGAGAAACCCTATCTCAAAAAACAAAAAACAAACAAACAAAAAAATTAGCAGGAGTAACTTCAGTGTTTGGCTTTGGTGGCAGGAGACAAACTGGGGCTTCCATGTGTGGGCAAGCATCCTACCACTGACTCTCTGGAGCCCTTCTAGAGCTTGCACTTCCAGACAGATCTCATTAAATTGCTTAGGGCTATCCTTGAACTTGTGACCCTCACACTTCACTCAGCCTCCCCAGTAGATACTAGTCTGGCTTAAATTAGGAGCAATTTTTGAGAGACACTTTGCTAAACATAATTTAGTCAGTCACATGAGAAGTTAGGACCCAGGAAGTATACAATCTTTCACGAGTCAGTAATAAATACAAGGTTTAGGGGAAAAAGAACACAGAAACCTGAAGCTCTAGGTCTCAAGCCTGCACATGGAACTCATGGGCCTGAGTGCTTAGCTAAATTCTGGTCTGGGGGCTTCTGCTTCATCCTCAAAAAATGCATACCCTACCACATCTTCCACTGGGGTGTTTTGAGATTATACAGATTGGTGAATTAAAAAGTGTTGTTAAATGTAAAGGGATTACATATTTCATCAGCCCATTTTCATTCATTTGGCCCCATTTGGGAAACTACAGGAATAAGGCCTCATTATTTTTCTGTCCAGGATAAGCACGGCCATGGTGAGATACTTGTGCAGTCTAGAATGTAAAGATCTTGGAGAAATTCAACAAAGGAGCCCAAGAATTTCTTTTTTTCTTTTTTTTTTTTTTTTTTTTTGATTTTTTTTTCCCAAGAATTTCTTTGTGTGTGTGTTTTCGAGATAGGGTTTCACTGTGTAGTCCTGGCTGTCCTGAAACACACTTGGTAGACCAGGCTGGCCTTGAACTCACAGAGTTCTGCTGGCCTCTGCCTCCTAGAGTGCTAGGATTAAATATGTGAGCAACCACCGCCTGGGGAAGTACTTCTTAATTAAGCCAGAGAGAAGGGAAAAGCTTTCCCTGGGCCAAGGCCTGACAGCTTCAAAAATACAGCAGTCTGCATTGTGCAATCCAAATGTTTTTGTAGGCTAAATAAAACCTTGAATTCCCAAGTGTGAAGCACATCTGTCAGACACCAGAAGGGCAGGGAAACCTCTGCTCTGACACGAAAAGCACTTCCTAAGAGCATGGGAAAACTTGGAGGTAGGCTGAATCTCTTTCCTCTGTTCTTTTTTAAAGCACAGGGCCTCAAACTTGGTATGAACTACCGATTCTCTCACTCCTAAGGATTGTAGATGGTTTTGTTGTTTGTTGTGGGTGTGAGATGAACACAGTAGATCATACATGGGACGCAAGCTCTCTATCGCTGAGCTATATTCTTAGCCCCTAATTTATTTTAATTACTTAATTAAATTATTTATTTGTGATGGGGTCTCATTATATAGCCCTGGCTGTCCTGGAACTCTGTAGACCAGGCTGGCCTCGAACTCAAAGACCATCTGCCTCCCCTCCCAAGTGCTGACATTAAAGGCGTGCTCTACCACTGCCCAGCTCTTATTTAAGTTTTTATAAAGCAGGATTTTGCAATGTTAGATTCAAATATGATCTTCCAGACTCAGTCTCCTGAATGCTAGAATATACGCATATTTTACTCTGACCTGGCCTAAATATTTCATTTCTATGGACCCCATTTATTTTTACTCAAAAGAGTTTGGGAAGTTATAAAATATTATGGAGGGATAATGAATAATAGAAACAAAGTGGTATTATTTATTAATGAAAAAAATCAAGCTTTCCCATAATTAAAATCAGTATTATATCTAAAGTGATTACTATAACTACAATTATAATAATGCTCATTACTAAAACCATTAATATGAGGCAATCTAAATTTAGTAGAGCACTTCTGAGTAAGTGCAGTCAAAAATGGCTTAAAATTTTAAATTTTTGAAACTTGCACAAATGGATCTTCATAACTTGTCAATTGTGAGCACTAAAATACCACAATGTCGGGCTGGAGAGATGGCTCAGCGGTTAAGAGCATTGCCTGCTCTTCCAGAGGTCCTGAGTTCAATTCCCAGCAACCACATGGTGGTTCACAACCATCTGTAATGAGGTCTGGTGCCCTCTTCTGGCCTGCAGGTATACACACAGACAGAATCTTATATACATAATAAATAAATAAATATTAAGAAAAAATACAATGCCACTTTCTAAATATATGAAGCTGACTGTTTTCTGTAAACTAGCACACATAACACGTTCTGAAGTTTTCCTTGTTAAACACACGCATCATTAAACATACAGAGAGCCTACCTCTTTTTCATTTCTAACAACTGATTATTGAGTACAGATCTTTCTTCTTCCAGCTGAAAAACAAAAACAGAAAGAGTTCAGTTGATAATAAGTCCACAGAGGCCACACAACCCGCTCCAGGGCAGCAGACGCCAGCAAGAAGTCACCGCCTGAGAATCAGAAATATTAAATCAGATTATAGCAACAGAATAAAGATTATAGATTAGAATATAATACTTTTTTTTTGAGACAGGGTCTCATCATGTAACCCCTGCTGGCTTGCAACTCAGTATCAAGACCAGCTCCACCTCCTCCGACTCTCCAATGTTGAGACTGTAGGTGTGCACCACCACACCCAGCTCCACCTCCTCCGACTCTCCAATGTTGAGACTGTAGGTGTGCACCACCACACCCAGCTCCACCTCCTCTGACTCTCCAATGTTGAGACTGTAGGTGTGCACCACCACACCCAGCTCCACCTCCTCCGACTCTCCAATGTTGAGACTGTAGGTGTGCACCACCACACCCAGCTCCACCTCCTCCGACTCTCCAATGTTGAGACTGTAGGTGTGCACCACCACACCCAGTTCCTTTCCAGCACAGTCTCATGTAGTCCAGGCTGGCCTAAATCTGCTATGTGGTCAATGGAAGAGTCCAAGAATAAGAGTAAAGAAATGTAGATTCCAGAAATAAGAATGTAGAAATAAAAAAATATAAAGTTGTAGACCTAGGAGAAGAGAGCAGGCTGTCAGCAGCTTTCTCAGCAACTTAAGGATTAACGGTTAACAGTGGGATACTCTGCTTTACAACCCATAGCTCTATTTGCGAGGCTGAAGTGGCCCTCTGCAATCTTAGGGTCGCTCAGCAAACTGAGGATCAGCTTTTAGATACCCCTGGGAACTCATGACCAGCAACTGATATGAGCTGAGTTAACTTTTAAATGATGGGATGTACATGACTTTTGACTTTTTCGTTTTATATCGTTCCATGTCCTTTCCTGCTATGCAAAACTGGCAGTGTCAGAGGAGGTGCAGAGCCTTGGTAAGCACTATCAAGGAATGCCAAGGAAAAACAATGAACTGAATACAAACACTAATTTAAGTGAAAAATATTGTTAATGGAAATTGCAAAAAAGGGCAATTTGTGTCTAAGTTTCACATCAAGATTGTAAAAATTCCTTTGTTACTTACTAATGTTTACTATAAAAAAGAGGAGTCGAAAATCAGCATTTGCCACAGCCTTACAAGTCCATATCTGGCTGTGGTCTCAGCTAGCTGATAAGCTTTTTTGTGTGTGTGTGCCCCATGGAGATTTATTTTTTTAATTTTTTACTTTTTCCTGCAATAGTTTGCTTCTGGTTTACTAGACTTCAGTGATCTGTCCCCATCTTTGCGCCACACGCCCTCCCCCATCTGTGGACCCAACACCAAAAATGGCTTTGAACTCTTTGTCCACCGGTGTTGGGGTATAGGTTAAGGTTACCGCGCCCAGCCCTATATAGTACATGTTAAACTTTCAATAAACATTTGCTCACTGAATGACAGCTCCACCATTAGCATTCTGGCTGCTTTACTTAGATCAGAGGGGTGTCAGGAAGTTGCAAAAGTCAGGAAAGAGGCCACGTGTTCTTGGCAAAGCACCTGTGATTCATCTACTGATTCAGCACACCTAGTAGACACTTGCCCATCATCTACAGAACAAGGCTACAGAAGAGCTCCCTGCAGCTCTCTCATTCTGTTATAAAATCCCGCTGCTAGTATTCCTCCATAAAATATCACAAACAAGGACCAGGAAGACGTCTCAGCAAGTAAAGATACTTGCTGCTGTTATACAGACACAAACCACCTTGACCAGCTTAAAAAAAACGTAAGTGTGCATGTGTGTACATTGAGTATCAGAGCACATTTATCATGAAATCTAAAAGGTTTATTATCCAAGTTTCTCACCGGAGCCACTCTGCTTTCCAGTCCTTCACACAGGCTTGGAGGGCTAGCAAAGTGACCAATAAGCAAAGGCACAGTGGCTAAGCCTGGTGACTGGTGACCTGAGTTCAATCCCCAGAAACCACATGGCAAAAGGAGAGAACCAACTGCTACAAGTTGTCCTCTGACCTCCACCCACAACTATGGTGTACACACACACACACACACACACACACACACACACACACACACACACAAAGTAATAAGATCATACTTTTCCTGCATGTATAATTCATAGAAATAAGTTTTTGTTTTTGGTTTTTCAAGACAGGGTTTCTCTGTGGTTTTGGAGCCTGTCCTAGAACTAGCTCTTGTAGACCAGGCTGGTCTCGAACTCACAGAGATCCGCCTGCCTCTGCCTCCCGAGTGCTGGGATAAAAGGCGTGCACCATCTCCTGGCTGTTTTAAAGTTTTTAAGAAAAGAATAAAAACAGAGGACGGCAACTTTGAAAATGAAAATGAAGAGAAGCAAGGATAACATCTGAAGTGAAAGATGCAGGGCTGAGAAAGGCTCCCATCTTTTCTCCTCCTTTCTCCCTGCCTCCTTCCTCTTTTGTTGCTTCTGAGGCAGGGTTTCATGCTCTAACCCCAAACACACAATAATCCTCCTGCCTCAGCTGTCCCTGTGCTAGGATTAGAGGTATGTGCCATTGTGTCCATTTTATAATTTATATATAAATTATAAAAAATTTATAGTTTTATTTTACAATTAAAGAATTAAAACGAGCCGAGCGGTGGTGGCGCACGCCTTTAATCCCAGCACTCGGGAGGTAGAGGCAGGTGAATCTCTGTGAGTTCGAGGCCAGCCTGGTCTACAAGAGCTAGTTCCAGGACAGGCTCCAAAACCACAGAGAAACCCTGTCTCGAAAAACCAAAAAAAGAAAGAAAAAAAAAAAAAAGAATTAAGACAGACGTGACAGCTCAGATCTGTAATCCCAAAATTTAGAAGGCTGAAGCAGGAAGATTTCTGTGAGTTTAAGTGCTATCTGGGTTACATAATGAAGCCTTGTCTCAAAAATACAACTTTTTTTTCATGCGGGACCCATGAGTTTGAGTCTAGCCTGGTCTATGTAATGATCTGTTCTGTCTCTTTAAGAGACAAGCCATGCCCACTCCCCCGACCAACACTGAGGCAGGCAGATCTTCCTGCTTGCAGCCTGAGTTTCTTTCTTTTCCGTCTCCCTCTCAAAGAGGCAGCTTCTGTCTCTCCCTTCTCTCTTCCTCTCTGCTCTTCTCCCCTTCCCCCTCCATAACCCACTAAATAAATATCCAACCTCACTCTGCATGACGTGCCTATCCATGTCTCTGTCTCTCACCCACACAGCTGAGCTCCCTCCCGGGACCAGCCGCCTTGGCAGAGCTATGGCTTGGTCTTGTGGCATGCCCATCTGTCTGTCTCTCCTCGTGGCCTGCTGCAGCCACTAGGGGAACTGCACCGTCCCTGCCTGGGACAGCTGCCTGCTGCCACATGGCCCACTGCTGCCTCTCGGGGACCTACAGCGTTTCTGCTGCTGCAGCCACCGGGAATCCAGCAGCATTTTTTATTAATCCATTACAGTCTACCCAGAGAATTTCAAGACAGCAAGGGATACATAGCAAGATTCTGTCTCAACATCCCACAAAATAAACAAAAGAGTTGAAATGTAGAATATGAGAATAAGCGTTCCAACACAGTGCAACATGCACACTTACAAAGGAGGAAATACAACATTTTAAAAGAATAAAATCAACAAAGATTAGAATTTGTTTGTCATTGCTATTGCTTTGATTTTTGAGACACAGTTTCTCTGTGTAGTCCTGGATGTCCTGGGACTTGTTCTGTAGACCAGGCTGGCCTCAAACTCAGAGATGCACCTGCAGCTGCCTCTTGAGTGCTAAGATTAAAGGAGAGCACTACCACCACCCCGTCTGTCTTACTTCTTTTGATGACCAAACTGGTTCACATTTGATTTGATATGCTTTTGATGAATCCTCATCATTCTTTCCACACTTTCTTGCTGTCTCATAAACAAAATGTTTCAGACTCTGCTACCGTAAACTCTAAAATTAGCCACTTATCCAAGGACTGTTACTTCCTTTTGGTAAAGAGCACTAGAAAGCAACTTCTGGTCTGGCATGGTGACACACACCTTTAGACCCAGCACTCGGGACCAAAGCAGAAGCAGAGGCTGAGGCAGGTGAATCTCTCTGAGTACATGGTCAGCCTTGTCTACACAGTGAATTTCAGGACAGCCAGGGCTATACAGAGAGACTCTGTCTCAAAAAACAATCAAACAAAAGAAAAGAACAAACTGCCATCAATTCACATGCCTGCCATCTCAGTATGTGGGAGGCAGAAGCAGAAAGGAAGAGTTCAAAGCCAGCCTCAGCTACACAGTAAGTTTGAGGCCAGACTGGGCTACATGAGTAACAACCTCCAGTCCTATTGGCCTTCTCCTTTTTTAAATTGTTAGTTTCTGCTTTACTTCTTTTGGGCTTTTATTGTGAGGTAGACATTAATTTATAAATGTTATATCATCATGAACAGTTGAGAGTTTTCTTTCTTTGTATATAGTAACAATTTCTGCCATAAGGTGTATTTTGTCAGAATCTGGTCTATCCTCTTCAGTGTACCTTTGGTTACTGTATGCATGGTGTGTCATCTTCCATTCTCTTACTTTCAATTTCTTTGTGTTTCTAAAAGTAAACCATCTCTTGTAGACAGCATATTGTTAGATCATACTTTTAAAAAAAATTAAATCATATATTTCAGTTGGAATATTTTAATCATTTATAGTTATTGTGATTACAGATAAGGTTCTATATTGCTTTGATTCCATTTATATGGCCTAGTAGTAATATCAAAATTACAGGACTAAGCTGGGCGGTGGTGGCACACTCGGGAGACAGAGGCAGGTGGACCTCTGTGAGTTCAAGGTCAGCCTGGTCTACAAGAGCTAGTTCCAGGACAGGCTCCAAAGCCACAAAGAAACCCTGTCTCAAAAAAAACCCAAACCAAAAAACAAACAACAACAAAAAAAAAACCACCCAAAATTACAGGACTAGAAAACGTAAGGAATTTTTCAGAGATTAGGTAGTAACCAATTATTTAAAAGACCTACTTTGATAAAAAAAAAAAAAAAAAAAAATTCAGGTAAGGATTGTAGAACACGCTTCTCACAAGAGTTCCAATACACACATGCACATTCACAAAAGATGAAATTTTGAAAGAAAAAAATCAACCAAGATTAGAATTTGTTTGTTGTTGCTGTTGCTTTCTCCTTTTTTTTATTTTTTTCAGACATGGTTTCTCTGTGTAGCCCTGGTTGTCCTGAAACTCTTATCTTAAAATTATCTTTTCTTCCCCCCCAAGACAGGGTTTCTCTGTGTGACTTTGTCCTGACACTTGCTCTGCAGCCAGGCTGGCCTCAAACTCTTAAAAGTGTGCGCCGCCACCACCGGGCCTCAAATTTATCTTAAACTCATGATCCTTTTGTCTTGTCTTCTAAAGTGCTGAGATTATAGGCACATGCCATTACATTTGGTGTAGAGATTGACACATGTTTACCAAACTCACAAAGATGGACTGGGTTGATGGCATATGCCTTTGATCCCAGCACTCAGAAGGCAGAGGTAGGTCTATGTTATTTCTAAGCAATCCTAGTGAGTGCTACTACATAGTACTACAAGGTGAGTACCAGGCCAGCCAGGGCTACATAGCAAGATCAAAACTAAATATTCACCAAGCCATACACACATGAAGGGTAAATTTTATTTCATGTAAATTATACCTCAATAAAGATGACTTAGGAGAGAAGCAAGTTTGAGTAATCTGTACAAGATTCATTTTCTCAACAATATAATTTTTGTAGAAAATAATAAAAACTGTGTCTACTTCTACCAATTTGCAAACACTGATATGGGTATAATAACCATAAAGAAAGACACACCAGATCATTTCAGTGTTTCCTCAATGAGCCCAACGGGAGGAGGAACCATTTTATACGGATTCCTGTACAAATACAGGACAGACAGACTGGATGAGGTGCCGAGACAAGGTCATGATGTGTAGCTCAGACTGGCCTCAAACTAGTGCTCGCTCTTCAGTCTCCTGTGTAGTATGATAAATAAAAACCAAGAGACAGAAAAGCACAACAACCAGTCACTGGTTCTTACCTCTACCTCAATATGAAATGGTGATTCTGCCTCCAGGAATCTCAGAATGAGACTGTGTGTGAGAGCTGTCTCCTCCTCCCATCTTATATTTCTCTCTAGTGCTGGGATTAAAGGCGTGCACCACTACTGCCCAGTTTCTGTGGCAAACTAACATGGTTCCTGAGATTAAAGGTGTGTGTCACACCACTGCCTGGTCTTTTTTTTTTTTTTTTAAGATTTATTTATTATGTATATAGTGTTCTGTCTGTATGTATGCATGCAGGCCAGAAGAGGGCACCAGATCTTATTACAGATGGTTGCAAACCACCATGTGGTTGCTGGGAATTGAACTCAGGACCTCTGAAAGAACAGTCAGTGCTCTTAACCTCTGAGCCATCTCTCTAGCCCCACTGCCTGGTCTTTAAGGCTGACTAGGGCAGCTGTTTTATTCTCTGAACTTCAGACAAGCTTTATTTATTAAAATACAAATGAAATATCACTATACTCCTACATGCTGAGCCATGCTTAGCTATATGTATATGTTTGATTTTAAAATAACATTTCAACTTATAAGGAATAATAATAATAATTTTTTTCAGGTAAAAAATATTCATAAATCAGGCAGGTTGGTACATTCCTGTAGTAGCAGTCATTCAGGAGGCTGAGGCAAGAGAATCATTTGAGCCCAGTTCAAGACTAGCCTGGGTATTATAGTAAATTGTTCTAAAACAAAAACAAAAAATGGAGAAGAAAAGAAAAAAATTGTAAATTTTTTTAAAGTAATCCTCAGGGCATCAAGAATGGTGGTATACACCTATAACTCCAGCAGTCACCGAGTGAGCAGAGGACTGATGATTGGAAGCTTGAAACCAGTCTATATAAAGAGACCTTGTCCAAAACAATCAAAAACCAAACCTAATCTAGCAATTTAGGGTATCCAGGTGTAGTAGTCTAGGCCTATAATTTCCAAACTCAGAAGACTGAGGCAGGCAAACAGAGTTTGAGATCAGTCTGACCTGTTTTGAAAACAAATATTGGAAAACTGTACAAGGTGTGTGGAGTATTGCTGAGACAAGAGCAGTCAAGAACCCGTCGCTAGCGGTATTTGATACAGGAGCACACTGCACTGGGTGGTCCTGTTCTGCATGTGCTTGACATTTTTCATAATTAAAGTTGAAAAAGAAAATACAGATGACTAGGGGAAATGGAAGGTTATTATTAAGAGAAAAAGCCTACAATGATTGGGAACATTAAACCAGAAGAGGATCCAAGAACTCACATCAAAAACAAGAAAGGGAGCTAAAGACAGCTCAGCTTAAGAGCACTGGCTGCTCTTGTAGGGAACTCAGGTTCTATTCCCATTACCCTCGTGGTAGTTCACAACTGCCTTTAACTCCAGTTCCAGAGGATCCAGTACTTTCTGGCCTCCATATGTACTGCATAGACACACACACAGACAAAATACTCATACATATAAAACTTTAAAAAATCTTCAAAAAGGGGGCTGGAGAGATAGCTCAGAGGTTAAGAGCATTGCCTGCTCTTCCAAAGGTCCTGAGTTCAATTCCCAGCAACCACATGGTGGCTCACAACCATCTGTAATGAGGTCTGGTGCCCTCTTCTGGCCTGCAGTCATACACACAGAACATTGTATACATAATAAATAAATATTTTAAAAAAATCTTCAAAAAAACAAAAATAAGAAGTGGGGAAGGCAGGACAAAAAGCGTACTAGGTACTTTAACTTTCAACCCATCATTTACGCTAAGAAACACAAGCTTGGGTGAAATGAGGGCCACAGACAAACTCAGAGTCAACACTGATTCTGATTTCTTAGGCTCAGTAAAGCCACTTGAACAAGGGTCCCAGCATCTTCCATTTCGCTTCCTGCAGTCGAGAGTGAACGGCCATCAGGATGCTGTGCTCTCCAGTCCAGTAGTGCCCTACTGTCTCATGATGGGAAGCTCAGCTTCTCCCAGGATGAGCCCCTGCTGAGAGTCTCAGGGAGTCTTCTCCCACCATTCTTCCCAGCGAGGTGGCTCATTTGGGCTCTTTCAGTCTCTTCTCCGAGCAAGTGTTCTGAGGTTCAAAATAGCAATTCAACACATTCTCTGTGTGTGAGGATTTCTTGTCTTGCCTCCCACACACAGATAGACAGACTTCTGTTCTTAGAAGAGCAGACAGAAATAAATGGAGAAGGGAAGGAAAGATCCAGTGGGTCTGTCTGCGACAAACTGCTTTCAGAGATGAAAGGAGGACGGTAGAGAGAAGATGTGCTTCTAGGAGCAGGGTAGGAGATAGTTCAGGGACTGCCAAAATGACAGCACCACTCCTGCAGGACCACACCCTTTCCTAGAACGGACTGCATCCAGTGACAGATCAATGAAGAGTATAACAACAGTGGGCCATTGAGACCACCCACTGGGCAAATGCCCTTGCTGCCAACCCTGATGACTCCAGTTTAATCACTGAGACCCATATGGTCATGTTCAGTGACATACACATATAATAAATAAATGAAGAAAATATAACTCTAAACAAGGGCAAGAAAGAAAAAAAACCCTAGACATTTCAATCTAATTTGGGGCAAATCTGAAAGGCCACCCCATGCCAGGCGGTGGTGGCACACACCTTTAATCCCAGAACCTGGGAGGCAGAGGCAGGCGGATCTCTGTGAGTTCAAGGCCAGCCTGGTCTACAGAGCAAGTTCCAGGACAGGCCCCAAAGCTCCAGCAAAACCCTGTCTCGAAAAACCAAATAAATAAAATGCAAAGGAAGGAAGAAGGAAGGAAGGAAGGAAGGAAGGAAGGAAGGAAGGAAGGAAGGAAGGAAGGAAGGAAGGAAGGAAGGAAGGAAGGAAGGAAGGCAGGCAGGCAGGCAGGCCACCCCAGACCTGCAGAGTGAGCCAAGGCTACTCTTAGGCTGGCAGCACAGTTTTCTTCTGTTACAGATCTGCTGGGGGTAGGGCTACATTCATAAACACTGTACACGATACATACCCCTCAGCCCTGCTGCCCTGGGAAGCTGGCCCGCAACAGTGATACACATTCAGTTTACCAATTTAAGTTACATGCGCTCTCAAGAGATGCATGACCAAAAAAAAAAAAAAAAGAAAGAAAAAGAGATGCATGAGAGATAGCACGTCCTAAGCTGGTTTGAGTTTACAGGAGTACACGCACACAGCTGCATTCTCAAACGCAAACATTCAGAGTGCTGTTTGGCCTCAGAGTGAGAGGACTGGAAGTGACTGAGGTCAATACACACAAAGTAGGTCTTTATTCTACACAACACCCTGGTGCTGAAGATAACTACTTTCTACTCAATCCCCGAGTATCTCTGTGCCATATTCTAGGGCAAGCCACAAATACCCTTCACTGGACAAACTGGAAGAGAACCATCCCTTCAGCCTTTGTGCCCTGGCAACCATTCACGGCTGAGACACTTGCCAGGCTCAGGAAATAGCTCTCTAAAACTCCTCTCGAATGCTAGAGAGTTGAGTAGGATGCTGAAGAAGTCTAAAGGGAGAGCTCCAGCAAGAAACTTAAAACATATCTTCTCAGGGAAGACCGTGAGTCGCTGAACAGGTCCCTTGACCTATTTCCTCATGTAATGCTTGACAAGTCAGACTTTCCAAACAGAGCAGAGGTTGCTGGCCTCAAGGTCCACACTGTATACAAAATTACTATTTCTGAAAGAATAATTAACTTAATTGTTTTTTTTAAATTAAACACATTTTTCAAAAAGATTTAACAATACTGTATAGAAACAAACTCAAAACAAGGAAAATATCCCTCAATGCTGTCACTTAGAGACAACTCAGCATCAGCTGAATGTAACTGGGGATGGACAGGCTGTTTTTATTTTAGTTGGTCTGTGCAAGTGCTGGGGTGCTGTGGGATAATGCTCACAAACACTGTAAAGTGGTCCGTCTGAGTTTCTGCTTCACAGAAGAAAGGTGGAACATAACACAGAAGAAAGCAACTGACGAACTTTGCCAGTACAAGGCAAAGCAGATCTTCAAGTTTCCTGCTTCACTGAAAGGTCTGTCAGATACTATAGGCCTGTAGGCTGAAGATGGATGCCCCAATGTTACAGAAGAACTTTGGTGACTGTCCAGGCAGCAAGATGTCTCTGTCATTTCTAGAACTTTGGAAGTTGCTTATAATGCACTTCCTGTTAACTTAGGTAATATTCTGGAGTCTTTGATGGAGTTGAAGACTAGACATTTATTTATAATTATAGTTTTCCTTAGTTATGATAAAAGATAAATTAGATATAAAACTTTAGACTCACAAAGATAGGATAGATAATATGCTCTTTAGTTTAACCAAATACAAATAGACTAAATATTGTAACTGTAACTCTTGCTTGATAACTGTTTTGTATATGTAATTTTACTATGTTAAAGTAAAAATCTTCCTTTTTATTTACATAGAAAGGGGGAGATGATGTGGGATGTCCTTCTGTATATGTGTTACTTTTGTTGGTTAATGAATAAAGCTGGTTTGGTCAATGGCTTAGTAAAGTCAGGCAGGAAATCCGAACAGAGATAGAAAGAGAGAGCAGGCAGTGTTGAAGGAGACACCAAGTAGCTACCAAAGAAGTAACATGCCATGCTGGTAAGCCACAGCCTCATGGTAATACACAGACTAATAAAAATGGTTTAATTTAATAGTTAGAGCTACCCAGTAAGAAGCCTAACACATTGGCCCAACAATTGTAACAGATAATAAGTTTCAGAGTGGCTATTTCATGAGAGGCTTCAGGAACAGGCAGGTGGCGGAGGGATGTCCAGGAGGACCTGCAGGATGGAGAATACTTCTCGCTACACTTTGGCATCTGTCTGCTGAGGTCTTTGCCTTCTACTATGCGAGGCAGGCAGGCTCTCTCCTACTTCTGCACTCACTGCACTGTGTACTCCAGGCCAGCTGACCCATGAACTTCTGGGAAATTCTCTTGTCTCCGCCTCCCATCTTGCTTACAAGCACTGGGATAAGAGATGCACATCACATTCAACTTTTGTTTGTTTTTATTGCTATTCAAACAGGGTCTCTCTCTCTGCAGCCCTAGCTGGCTGGGGACCCACTATGTAGATCATAGATTGTCCTGGAATTCACAGAGATGAACCTGGCTCTGCCTCTGTGCTTGAATTACAAACATGTGTGTTTAGGTAAAGGCTTCACCCTCATCCCTGGCATTCATATATCCAAAGAGTCTGGAATATTCAGGTGGAAGTTCCATCTCAAACCCCCTCCCCTGGGATTTGCCTCAGTCCAGACCCCACTCCTGAGAAAGTCTGCCAAATAATGACCCCACCCCACCCCATATGCTCAAGACCACTCCCACAGGGTATTTAACTGTCCCCCAGAGAACAAACACATGGTTTTCCAGTCTTCCTTTCCCATCTCCTCTGGGTGGGGGGCTGTAAAGTCATCTGGGAGCGTTTGTATCCATTAAACCTGGGTTTTTTTTTCTAATTCGATTTGATTTGGTCTGATTTGGATTATTGCATCGGAGGAGAGGCTTACTGGGATGCAGAAACTTTTCAGTGTGCCTCCTGCCTCATGGAACTTTTTACATGAGTAATGGAGAGCTAACTCAGATTGTGAGGCTTGTGTGTATGGTTTAGTCTTTTTACCAGATGAGCCACCTCTCTGGTTGTCTTAGAGTTTTGTTTTCCTCTTCGGTTTTTCAAGACAATGTTTCTTGTATAGTCCTGGCTGTTCTGGAATTCACCCTGTAGACCAGGCTGACCTCAAACTGAGATCCGCCTGCCTCTGCCTCCTGGTGCTGGGATTAAAGGTGTGCACCACCACCTCTCGGTTTATGAAGGGACTCTGGTCAGCTCAAGCTTGGCAAGCATTGTTCTGGCAGACTTACTTAGCCCTTCTCTACCATTCCCTCTTCCTTGTTAAAAACCATTTAACATTGCTAAATCTAGCCATCAAGGTCTTATTTAGCCATCTCCTCCTCCTGAGGCCGACTACCAGTAATCAAGAGTCACCTTTGGCTCACCTAATTAAAATCATCTAACATGGGATTTCCCCTTGTATCTTTATAAACTGCCATTTTCCTGTGAGCCACATCTGTCTCCTCTCTATCCAGAGGCAGTCCTCTGTCTTATTCAGGAATAAATATCCCTGTTTCCCCTCCTTTGTCCTCTTCACCCCCCACCCCCCATCTCCTGTCTTTGTCTCTTATTCCCTACCTTCTGTCCCTCGGGCAAATAAATCTCCTTTGTGCTGAGAACTTGGTCTTGAGGTGTTCTGAGCCAATACTTTTGCTTCCAGTTCAAGATTTTTGTTTTAATAATTTTAGTAGGAGCCGGGCGGTGGTGGCGCACGCCTTTAATCCCAGCACTCGGGAGGCAGAGACAGGCGGATCTCTGTGAGTTCGAGACCAGCCTGGTCTACAAGAGCTAGTTCCAGGACAGACTCCAAAACCACAGAGAAACCCTGTCTCAAAAAACCAAAAAAAAAAAAAAAAAAAAAAAAAAAAAAAAAAAAAAAAAATTTAGTAGGAATTTGCTTTTTCTGGCTAGGCACTGTTGGGATTCATGAATTATCCTGGCCCCTGTCTCCAGGCAGGATGCACCCAGGCAGTACCCTGGCCCATTCCAGCTCTTTTCCTGCTGTTCTTCTGAAAAGGCAAACAGGTCTCTGTCCCCCCCACCCTTTGCATCTCTCTCTCCTCTTCTCTTCCCCGCCCACCCCCTTTATCTCAGCAAAACTCTTCACTTAAGCTTTGCCTGCACAGTATTTGTCTCTCACCAGTGTGGCCTCTGGCTCTCACCCACCAAGGTCTTTCGCCAAAGTCCTTCTCACTCAGCAGAAATATTACAGGCACTAAAAACTTCTTTCTAAATTCTTGAGTTTCAATACAAACTTTAATTATTATTATTATTATTATTATGTGTGATGATGCATGTAATGATCTGTTCTGTCTCTTTAAGAGACAAGCCAGGCCCACTCCTCTGAGGCAGGCAGATCTTCCTTCCTGCTTACAGCCTGAGTTTCTTTCTTTTCCCTCTCCCTCTAGAAGCTTTGGTCGGTCTCTCTCCCTCTCTCTCCCTCCCTCCCTCCCTCCCTCCCTCCCTCCCTCCCTCCCTCCCTCCCTCCCTCCCTCCCTCTCTCCCTCTCTCTCTCTCTCTCTCTCTCTCTCTCTCTCTCTCTAGTGCTCTTCTCCCCTTCTCCCTTTCCATAACCCACTAAATATCCAACCTCACTCTGCATGGCGTGCCTATCCCTCTGTCTCTCACCCATATAGCTGCGCTTCCTGCCCAGCACCAGCTGCCTTGGGAGACCTGCGGTGTTGTCTCATGGCATGCCCATCTGTCTGTCTCTCCTTGTTGCCTGCTGCAGCCACTCTGGAAACTGTGCCTCCCCTGCCTGGGACTGGATGCTCTCCGGGACCCGCTATTCACTGCCTGCTGCCATACGGTCCACTGCCGCCACTCGGGGACCTGCACCAGTCCCTGCCTAGGACTGGCTGCTCTTGGGACCCACTGCCTGCCACCGCTCAGGGACCTGCAGTGTTTCTGCTGCTGCAGTCACGAATACAGGGATTCTGAAGCATTTTTTAATTAATCCATTACAATGTGTATGGGGCTAATTGACCCTCACACACATCATCCACATGTACAATTTTTTTAAAAAAACTACAACACAATAACAAAATATTAAATGAATTTTGACTTGGATTAGGACAGAATTTACAGCATTTCTGAAATGGCCCTAAATATACTTCTGTCATTTTGTATTACACATTTATGTAGAGCACTGTTCTCAGCTTTGACAGTTATAAAATTACTGTTTGTTTGTTTTGAGACAAGGTCTTACTATATTATAGCTCTGGCTGGCTTAGAACTCACTATGTAGAGACCAGGCTGGCTTCAAACTCGCAGAGATTCACATGCTTCTACCTCCCACATGCTGGGAGAAAGGTAAAGTTAAAATACTGATCAACTCTGAAAAGTGTTGAGGATATCCTACATTCTGCAATATCAAATACTCACCTATTATTAGTATACACATTTTCTTTCAGCTTTAATGGTAAAATTACATGTATCTCAAAGAACTGTTTTAAAATAAACTATGATTATCAGTAAATGTTTAGTTGATACACTTACTTTATATGCCTAAGAATCTGAAGGCTATAAAAATATTTCTCAGGCAAAAAGAGGTCATGAGTGGAGGCAGTTCAAGAAGCCCTGGTTTTCGCTGGTGCAGTAGCACACAACTGTCTTCAGACTGCTTGGGAGGTAAAAGCACACAGATTAAGAGTTCAAAGCTGGCCTCAGCTATGTTAGTGAGTTTGAGGCTGGCCTGTACCACATGGGACCCTGTTTCAAACAAAACAAGAGCAGCAGCAACAGCAGCTCGTATTTAAAGCACCCTTTGCATCACTAGACACCAAAGGGGGAGACTCTGTGGTCCAGCTTCAAACAGTCCTATTTTCTAGTGATCTCATTCTGATGGCTGCATAATAAAATAATGCATAACAGGCTAAAATTAGCTTTCCTTTTCTAATCTGTCTGTGAACCTAGGCCTATTTAGAAGGCAAATTCTCATTGATCAATTTAGGTGCCAACCCTAGTTGTTGTACACTCTGCTATAACTTCACTCTAAAATGACTTTTTACCAAATAGTTATTGACCCATCTTATCCTTGTTAAGTTTCCAAAATCAAGCCATGGCCTCATTTTGAAATACCCCTGCGGAAAAGCTGCTGTTTCCATGGTGACAGCTCAAGGTACCTGCTGTCTTTCTGGATGGAATCTATATGAGGTTTGTAAATGATAAATCAGGCATCCATCGCAAAGGTGACCACCAGAGGTCCACTTCTATCAAAGACCTCACATTATTATATATAGTTAGACTTTCCTATCTTGTTCAGAATACATCTGAGAGACCTCACATTATTATATATAGTTAGACTTTCCTATCTTGTTCAGAATACATCTGAGAGACCTCACATTATTATATATAGTTAGACTTTCCTATCTTGTTCAGAATACATCTAGGGAAATGACAGAAAAGACATATCAATGAATAAATTGGACATCTATCTCAATGCTGACCACCTGAGGTGCCTTCTTGTATTGTAGAGCTCATGCGGTTATTTTTGGAATTCTCTATGAAAAGAAAATAATGCCCTGTACGGTTCCCATTTATGTGACTACCCGAATTCAGAGTGCTTCTACACCCACACACATTGAATCCCAGGTAGAGGGATCAAAAGTTTATTTAGCCAGGCAGCAGTGGTACACGCTTTTAATCCCAGCACTCAGAAGGTGGAGGCAGGCTGAGTTAGAGGCCAGCCTGGTCTACTTAGTGAGTTCTAGGACAGTCAGTGCTACACAGAGAAACCCTGTCTTGGAAAAAAGAAAAAGAAAAAAGACACACAGAGGGTCTCACTGTGGACCACATTTTAGAACTACTTTGAGGAGAAAAGGTAGTTCCCACCTCAGAGAACATCCAAGGTGGTATTTAGAGGCAGCTACCATAGGCTACCATAGAGGCTGCAAACCTCAACGCCAGGGATGAATGGAGAAAGAATGTGTATATAGCATCCAATCAAAAATAAAATGAAACTGCATTGGGGCTGGAAAAATGGCTCAGAGGTTAAGAGCACTGGCTGCTCTTTCAGAAGTCCTGAGTTCAATTCCCAGCAACAACATAGTGGCTCACAACCATCTGCGATGAAATCTAGTGCCCTCTTCTGGTGTGCAGGCAAACATGGAAGAGGAATGCTGTATACATAATAAATAAATAAATAAATAAATAAATAAATAAATAAATAAATCTTTAAAAAAAAAAAAGAAACAGCATTGCGCACTGTAGAATGTCTAAAACAGGAACTGATGTACACACACGCATGCTCACATGTGCATGTGCTCACACACACTCACACATAGGTGCACCAACACAGAACAACAAGAAATCAGTCACACATAAGGCAGATTTGCTGTGAACAAAACCAGTCCATGCTGACACACACACTAACAGTCATAACTTCTGAGTCCTGTCTACTGTCAGGTTTCTTAAAAAACAATTTCATGGGGGCTAGAGAGATGGCTCAGTGGTTAAGAGCATTGCCTGCCCTTCCAAAGGTCCTGAGTTCAATTCCCAGCAACCACATGGTGGCTCACAGCCATCTGTAATGAGGTCTGGTACCCTCTTCTGGCCTGCAGACATACACACAGACAAAATATTGTATACATAATAAATAAATATTAAAAAAAAACAATTTCATTTGGTTCTACCTAACATATTCCATTTTAAAAGACAACACGGCTGGAAGATGCCTCACAGGGTGAAAAAGCTTGCTGTGCAAGCCTGGCAACCTGAGTTTCATCCCTGGAGTCCTCATAAAGGTGGGAGGAAAGAATGAACCAGGTTGTCCTCTAACCTCCCTCCATATGTGTGCCATGAAATACATGCTTGCAATCGTACATACATACATATACACATATACAATTATATTTTTATGTACATAAGTAATAATCATAATAATTATAAAAACTTGGGTCACTCGCAATCCTAACTGACCCTGATTGTTGCCCCTCTTCTCAACTAAATTGAAAAATCTCACACAAAAGCAACTTAACTTTAGGGTTAGGAAGATGGCTCAGTGGGTAAAGGCACTTGCCACCAAGCCTGGTAACCTGATAGAAGATAAATGACTCCCTCAAACTGTCCTTGGACTTCTACATGGGCACTGTGGCATGTGTGAACCCACACACATAAATAACAAATGTAATAATTTTTAAACTTAAGATTTACTTATTTTATATGAACGAGCATCTTGTCTGTACATATGTCTGTGCACCACACTCAGGCCTGGTGCCCACAGAAGAGGGCATGAGACCTCCTGGGACTGAGCTGGGGATAGTTATGAGCCACATGTGGGCACTGGGAATTGAACCTGTGCAAGAACAGCAAGTGCTCTAAACTGCTGAGCCATCTCTTTAGCCTGAATTTATTTATTTATTTATTTATTTATTTATTTATTTATTTATTTATTTATTTATTTATTTATTTTGATTTTCGAGACAGGGTTTCTCTGTAGTTTTTGATGCCTGTCCTGGAACTAGCTCTTGTAGACCAGGCTGGCCTCAAACTCACAAAGATCCTCCTGCCTCTGTCTCCTCCCAAGTGCTGGGATTAGCTGGCTCAGACAGGACTATAAGGAAGAGCAGCCTCTAGCACCACTCCATACCCACATCAGTCAAGTCCTGCCCATTATTATCATCTTCCATCATTTTCTCCCTATCCACTTCTGACTTTTTGAGACAGGGTCTAATGAATCATAGATTGGCCCTGGGGAAAAAAAAAAAAAATATATATATATATATATATATATATATATATATATATATATATGGATGATCTTGCTCCTGACCCTCCTGCCTCTACTTCCCCAGGCTATGATCATAAGCATGCACCACTGTACCCAGCTGCAGAATTTCTTCACTGCCTTTTTTTTAAGAGAATGAAGAGGAAATGTTCTACACAGCCACTGTCACAGAGAGGCAGGGAATCCCTTAATTCAATAAACAGCCTTGTTTGAAGTCTCTTCAGAACAAGGTTTAAAAATTCTGACAATGATTCATCCTGGTAACGTGAAAAGGACAAGCAGGAAACAAGCAGTCTTCAAGTAAAAGAGGCTTCCCAGAGGAAGTAGAGCTTCCTCTCAGTAACTCCAGTGAGAACTTAGAATGTAGACATATTTCAGGATGTCTTGGGATTTGTAAGTAAACAAACATCTGAAAAAGGGGAAAAAATATACGAGCAGAGTTCAGAGTGCACCCCCCATATATACTCCCTGGTGCTGGGCTTAAACCCAGAGCCTCCTGTATTCGAGGGGTGCGCTTTGCCACTGAGCAACACCCCAGCCTGCAAATATATTTGAACAGCACTGTTTTGCTCTACCTACCCCATATTTCTGGCTCACAGTTTTGCTTTGCTTCAAGTCTTTAAATCAGTGGTTACTAAATAAGTAATAAGGTTTTGTCCTCAGCCATAGCTACTGCTTCACACCTCACACCTCACTTCCACCGGGGTGTCCTCAGCTGGTTGTCACTTAGGAGCCTCCGCTTCCTCACCTGAAAGATTACCTCCATTTCAGAGGAAGGTTAGGATTCCATAAAAGCAGTGGGAAGGCTTCTCAGTGAGTAACAATGTTGCCAAGTAAAGCAAACTAGGCCTGGGTCAGAATTTATCTAATCCTGTCAATACAGTCTTTGCCATTTTAATTTAGAATAAAACACAAAATTTACAATTGATGTTCCATATTTTAAAAATAGTATTTCTGTCAAACATTATAGTTCTTTAATGTAGTTGGTCTTTTCTTTGGGCCACCAACCAGTTTCCAAATAAAGCAAGGAATCAAATAATTATGAATGCTTGACCTTAGGTTAGGTTTGTCCCACTAGCTCTTTTAACTTAATTTAACCTGTTTCTATTCATCTATGTTTTGCTTCGGGCTTTTTACCTGTCTTTCCTTTTGTATGAATGAACCATGTCTGTATGGCTGGCTTCTGGTATCTCCCTGGTCTTTCTTCTCATGAGTCTAAATCCTCCTCCTATTTATTTCCCCTGCCCGAAGGCCCGCCTATACCTCCTCCCTCACTACTAGCAATCCAACTTTTTATTAGACCAATCAGGTGCCTTAGGCAGGCAAGGTAAAACAGGAACACATCTTTACATAGCTAAATAAATGCAACACATCTTTGCACAGTTAAATGAACATTCTACAATACCGTAATGTAGTTCCCCTCTCTCATTCTTCCTTCTGTAGTACTAGAGACAAAACTCAGGATCTCAGGCATGCCAGGCAAATACTGTTCCTGCCTCCAGCCCTAGTCCATTTATACTATGTTTCTAACAGAGACAACCAATAGCTTGACGGATGCAAAACAAAGACCTAGGTTTTATTCCCAACACTTCAAAAAGAAAAACAAAAAACAAAAAATTCACTTACTCTAAGAAGTTAACTAAGTGAATATTCACAATTTTACAGAAATAATTAGCACAACAGGTTCAAAAAAGAACATAGTAAAAGTCAGAAAAGTTAATTTATCTTCTTTAAAAGATAAAATAAGGTTGCTTGTAAACCATTTTATAAATGTATACATGAATGTATATATGCATGCATGAACAGATTATTGAGAGAGGGTCTTGCTATGTAGTTTAGGCTGACCTGGAACCATGTGACCTGGGCTGGCCTCAAACTTGCAAATCTCCTGCTTTAGCCTCCAAGTAGTAGGATTACTAGGGTTGTAGGTGTGAGCTACCACACCCAGCTAGGTTATTTTTAACAGGTATTTTCTCCATTCTTTTGCACATATCAAGACAAGAATGATCTATAATCTTTCTTGGTTATTATCATCACTTTTATTTTTTAACTTATTTGTCTATTTATTTTTGTTTTTTTGAGACAGGGTTTCTCTGTGTAGCCCTGGTTGTTCTGGAAGTTACTCTGTAGATCAGGCTACAAATCAAACTCAGAGAGGCACCTGCCTCTGCCTCCCAAGGGCTAGGATTAAAGGTGTGTACCACTACTGGCTAGTATCTCTTTTAATCTCCATAATTGGGGTTGGGGAAATGGCTTAGCGGTTAAGGGGACTGACTGCTATTCCAGAGGTACTGAGTTCAATTCCCAGCAACCACATGGTGGCTCACAACCAACCATAATGAGATTTGGTGTTCTCTTCTGGTGTCTGTGAAGACAGGTCGCTCATATATATAAAATAAACATTTAAAAAAATCTCCATAATCAGGGATGGGGATATAAGAATATAACTCAGTTGGTACAGTGCTTGTCTTACACATATTAGGCCCTAGATTTGATCCCCAATTAAAAAACACAACACAGACATTGTCCATCATCAGAGCTATCATGTTTTAGTTGACATTTACTTCTTTTCTGAATAAAAATTAAACAACAATCTAAAAGTGACATAATAACCAGTTTTTTGGTTGTCTGTTTTAAAAGCAAGGTCTCTCATATAGCCCGCATTAGCCTTGAACTGACCATTGTAGCCTGGGTGGTTACCACTCACAGTGTAGCCAAGGCTGGCCTTGAACGCCTGACCCTCGTGCTTCTATTTCCCAAGTGCTATGATGACAGGCTCATTCACCATTCCCAGTTTCCACTCTTTAAAAAAGTTTCTTTCGTAGTTGTAGTTATCATTTGCTAACACCCAGCAAAATGACTTTTCAATCATTAAGCACAAAATCTTTTCAGTAGAAGCTAAGTAAAGAGCTGCTAAGATAGAGAAGGGCTTTGAAAACTCAGCCAAGAGTCAGGAGGTTTCCTCAGCCCCTTCCAGCTCAGTAAGACACAAGTAACATAATTAGTCCAGTTCAGATGACAGCATAAGAGGACAGGGTGACCTCCCTGTTCATTCTACAAAGGGAATCCTCTGTCTCTACCAGAAATATTCAAAGGAAGGATGGAAAGAGAAAGAAAAGAAAGAAAAGAAAGAAAAGAAGGAAAGAAGGAAGGAAGGAAGGAAGGAAGGAAGGAAGGAAGGAAGGAAGGAAGGAAGGAAGGAAGGAAGGAAGGAAGGAAAGCCAATGAACAGAACTCCAGTACCGGTGACACACCCTGGTATCCAACACCCCAACAACACGAGAAAAGAAAATCTTCCTCAGGTCAAAGGGGCTTCTGCTTTCCATGAACTCAAATTCCTCACAAGCTGATCAGAGAAGAGCACAGTGACTCTGCTTAAGTCAGCTCACGTTGATTCTCTTCCAAGCCGAGGAAGCGGACAAGCACCGTGACACTGCCTGCCAGAGGATGCTCAACAAACTCCGATCTTCTCTGCGCTTCCATCTGCTGCTGCCACTGTCACTCTGCGTATCCATCACACAGTAACAACCAGTGACTAGGCTACTGACAACCTGCAGCACCCGAGAACACCACTCAGAGCAGGGAGACTGCAGCATTTCCTTCATGAAATGAGGAAGGGGGGAACAGCTATAATACGAATCTTAAAAGTCTGAAACAAACTGTGGAGATGGTGACTTTCCCAATACTTGGGTGGTAGAAGCAGAAGCCTTGCTCTGAGTTTGAATCCAACCTGTACTACATAGTGAGTTCCAGGCCAACCATTGATACCCTGCCCCAAAAACACAAAAAGAAAAAAAGGAAGTGTTTTTCCCACACACTGCACCATCCTGATGAAATCGATGTACAGTAACTCCAAACTACTCTTCCTAGTTAGAGCCAATGCTTGCGGGACATGAGAGATCTTTTCCTTCGCAGTGCAGAGCAAGCATAAATGGTTAAAAATTCCAGCAGCTGCTCTGGGGTCAGATGGGACTAACATTTTGATTCAAATATCAGAGATGAATTCTCAAAGCACAGCACAGCATTGTTTACAGTCAGTTCTGTTCCCATGTTTAAGTAACTTCTGTCAGAAACCTCTGCAACACAGATCTCAGCAAACAGACCGGGATGCACTCTAGTTAGAACCCACATTCCACAAATCAACACACACAGAATCACAGTCTATCGGGTAAGTACTACCGAAATCATCTGGTAACCTTTACAACAAAACCATATTCTTAGAATCCATATCCCTAAAACCAATTTCAATGAAAGAGAGGGGAAAATTAAGAGAAAAAAAAATTTGGAATAAGAGCTGTGGTAGGGAGAAGATAATGCTTGGTTCTTCGCCTTTAATGGTGCGGCTTGAAGATTATCTAATAAGGACCTTTCCTCGTTGCTTTAATTAAGGTCAGGTGCTGTTGCTGCTAGTGTGTGTGGTGTGTTCATGGGACTGTCAGTTCACTGTGACCCTAAGTCCTATAGCGTGTGCCTCACTGAAGGCAAGCAGAAGCATAACGCAGATAAATGAGCCAACCCGTTTGAAACACCCTAGTCACATGGAACAAATTTGAGCAGCCTCTAGGAAGGCTGCAAGAACAGCGGGTGCCAGCACCCCAGATCTAAAACCCCCCACTGAAGGTCCACTGACCTTTTGATGACTTGTGACTTCGTCCCGCGTTCTCCCCAGCTCCTCGGCAAGTTTGACGTTCTCTTTCTGCAGTGCTGAAAGCTGCTGGGACTTCTGAGCTGCTGCCTGCTTTAGGGTTTCTCTGCAAGGACAGTGAGTGCAGGGTTACCATAGAAACAAGACAAGCAAGGAAACTGTGGGAGACAACAGCTTCACAGCACTGAGGAAAATAGATCTGGGTCACGTGCCCGATAAGATCTATAATAACAAGAGACCACGTTATCTACATGAAGGAGAGGTCAGGTTTTAATCTCTCAAAAAGAGATTGGCTGCCCATAGTTATGACATTTTAAAATATCCAACAAACACTATCTCTACTCTGTTACCGCCCATACCCCACAGAAAAGTAAATTGCTGTAAAACAGATGACAAATGACATGATCAGTATAGCCTTCATCTTTCACTTCTGTGTCCGTGAAATAATTATACTAAAACCCACTATGGCGATAGTGATTTAATGGGCTGCCAAGGCCCTCTGTTCCAGAGGCACAGATCTTTTCATCTACGTTTCTCTTGGTGAAATAAAAATCCAGTGGTCCCATTTACCAGTGTCCATCATAGTCAGGTGCTCTTGGGAATCTGAGTATATTTTTAGGACAACGGGAAGTGAAATGCCCAAAGGAATTTTTTTTCTAACCAAACAGCATTTATTTGATGGTATTCTTTCTACACTGCTAACTGCTAATTAAAAGAAGCAAATAAAACCATAACACAACCTACCAGATAAGTCATATCATAATGCCAACACAAACAATAAGGTAGACATTATTAGGTGTTTTCTCATTATTAAAATTAACCTAAACATACATTCTGAACTATTATCTTTTACATATGGCTATTCAAAATATTTTTACTTAATCACTAGATCCTAGTTTTATGCCATAGAAGGTTTTTTTTTTTTTTTTTTAAAAAATATTTATTATGTATACAACATTCTGTCTGTGTGTATGCCTGCAGGCCAGAAGAAGGCATCAGACCTCACCACAGATGGTTGTGAGCCATCATGTGGTTGCTGTGGGAATTGAACTCAGGACCTTTGGAAGAGCAGGCAATGCTCTTAACCTCTGAGCCATCTCTCCAGCCCAGCCATAGAAGGTTTTGAAGCAATTTTGGGATTTAAGTAGGTCTGTGCTGGGTAAACTCTACTTAGCAAGCTGCCATACGTGGCTGGATTCTGAATCTAGTCATCTGGGTATGAATCCATCTGCTGATGTATGAACACATCTATTTTTAACTTCAATTGTCTAATGGGTGTCAGTGCTTGGCATCTTCGATGTTCTCAATTTTTAATTCTCCATCTACCTATATAATATGTACTCTATGATGACCTCATAAAGATTTAGGAAAATAAATCTATAAATTCTCATAGCATACTAAATTAGAATTTTTACAAAGATGTATATTTAGGAAGTACCAGAAATGGTTTTAATTGTAAATCTATTAACCCATCTACCCACTCGCAATTCTAGATATTGCCAGTTAGCTTTTGTCAGCTTGACACAAACCTAGACATGCCTGGGAAGAGGGGCGCCCAACAGAGGAACCTCCATCAGAGTGGTCTATGGGAACGTCCGTGGGACTTTTATTGTTGACTGATGTAAGGGGTGGCAGCCCACCTTGGGCAGCACCATCCCTGGGCCCAGGTGGTCATCTTCTGAATAAGGCAAGGAGCTGAGAATGAGCCTGAGAGTGAGCCAGTCAGCAGCGTTCATCATTGCTCTCTGTGCTCATTCCTCCCTTGGGTTCCTACTCTGACTTCCCTCAATGATAGACTGTGACCTATAAGCCAAATAAACCCCTTCTTCCCCAAGTTACTTTTGGTTGTGGCATTTATCACAGCAAAAGGAAAGTAAACTAAGAGATACACACACAGACACAGACAGTCCCCCTCCATAGCTTAAGTACATTGACTGGCTAACGTCCATTAACACTTGACAAATAAGAAGATTTTATTTATGAGGAAACCATCATAAACTAAATACTGTATTTCTTAGGTTCTTGCTGTGGGAAACTCTTTTTGTACACTATGAATATGTATTACTTTCATTGGCTAATAAAAAGCTGATTGGCTAATAGCTGGGCACAAAGCAACTGAGTATGAGAGCCAGACTAGGAGAATTCTGGGAAGAGAAAGGGTGGAATCAGACAATTGCCAGCAGATGCAAAGAAGCAAGATGAGAATGTTGTACTGAGAAAAGGTACCAAGCCACATGGCTAAGCACAGTTAAGAATTATGGATTAATTTAAATGTAAGAGTTAACTAGTAACAAGCCTGAGCTATCAGCTGAGCATTTATAATTAATATAAGCCTCTGAGTAATTATTTGGGAGCAGGCGGTCAGAACAGGAAACATTTGTTTACAGGTTGTCACTGACTTCATAGTAACTTTTTTATTAGCGGGGTGGTGGAGGCGCACCTTTAATCCCAGCACTCGGGAGGCAGAGGCAGGCGGATCTCTGAGTTTGAGGCCAGCCTGGACTACAGAGTATCAGGACAGCCAGGGCTGTTCCACGGGGAAACCATGTCTCAGGGGGAAAAAAAAACTTCTATTTTTTGATACACGGTCTTTCTATTCTTTTAAAGCTAGCCTTGACTTTGAAATCTTGCTGCCGTGGGCCTCCTGTGTGCTGGGATTACAGTGTACGCCACCATACCTGGTTCATCAGCAGTGATACTGTGTTCCTCTTCTGCCTCTTTTTTTTCTTTCTCATCATGCACATATAAATTTTAGTTTTATAAAGTTTTTGAAAACACTGTTTTAAAGAACATACAGTGAGGTTGGGTGTAATGGCAAATGCCTTTAATCCCAAAACTCAGGAGGCTGAAGAAGGTGGATCTCTGTGAGCCTGGTCAGCCTGATCTACATAGCATGCTTTAAGACAGCCACGGCTGTAGATAGAGAGAGACCTTGTCTCAAAAGAACAAACAGAAAACAAAAAAGAATATTCTGTGGGGCTGGGGATGTGGCTTAGTGGTATAACACTTGCTTAGTACACCCTCCTAAAAAGAAAAAACAGAACCTGCAGTAAAAAAAAAAATTCAAACTACAAACCAAAGTTATTCAGTAAATGGCCACTGGGGGTCCGCAGCCCCACGTGAGCCTGAAGACTCAGTTCCCCAGAACTCATGTAAGCAGCTCCACAGAGCTGGGTTCCATCTCAAATACCACAAGAAATAAACAAAACTTTCTAACAACTTTGTGTGCCACAGAGCTGGGTTCCATCTCAAATACCACAAGAAATAAACAAAACTTTCTAACAACTTTGTGTGTGTGTTCATGGGCACATATACAAGTGTGTGTGCATACACACATGAGGCCAGAGGTCTTCAATTCCTTTCCATCTTACTTTACAAGACGATTCTCTCACTGAGCCTGGAGCTCGCGGATCAGCGAGATGGCACAAGCAAGTCCCAGGAATGTTCCTATTTCTGCCTCCCCAGCATTGGCACTAAGGTGTGCACCAGTCAATTCTAGCGTTTTACTCAGGTACTACTGGTCCAAAGTCAGCCTTCATGCTTGTATTGCAACCATTTACTAACCATTTTGGCTAACCAAAACCAAGGGTTCTCTTGGAGCACCTCTAGCCGGGAGCATGGAGAAGAGCCCTGCATCATAGCTGCTGGGTTCCAGCTGGAAGAGCACTGGCTGAGAGAAGAAGCTCGATCAGAATGCTGCAGCTGCTCTGGCTCAGTTCTTCTAGGCAGCACAGTTCCATAAGGTGAGGGCATGGCCAGCACTGTGCATTTGCCAAGCCACACACTCTCATACACATGCGCACACACACATATACACAGCAGCTGCACATTCTCTAGCTTTAGGCACTGAAGAATGCAACTAAGGAATGCACAGCGAGCCAAGAAGTACTGTTCCCATGACACAGTCCTTTGAGAGCAGATGGCCTTGCCTTGAAGTGTGGCCAAGACAAGGGCAGAGTCACAGGTCAGGGCTTTTCACTGACTCCCCAGGCCTCCTTCCTCTAGTTTCTATGCAAAGTTCAGATCTAGCCATGGGGTGCCTTGTGGAGGACAGGAAGAGGGAATTTCCTCAGGCCTGGTAGGCAGAGAGAATCTAAAGTAGCCCTGGCACAGGACCTGCCTCTCTCCCTTCTCAGCAACTTCCCTCAGGGCAGTATCAGAAGAAAGATAGAGCCAGTGGTGGTGGTGGTGCACACCTTTAATCCCAGCACTTGGGAGGCAGAGGCAGGAAGACCTCTGTGAATTTGAGACCAACCTGATCTACAAGAGCTACCTTGTCAAAAAAAAAAAGAAAGAAAGAAAGAAAGAAAGAAAGAAAGAAAGAAAGAAAGAAAGAGAGAAAGAGAAAGAGAAAGAGAAAGAGAAAGAGAAAGAGAAAGGAAAGGAAAGGAAAGGAAAGGAAAGGAAAGGAAAGGAAAGGAAAGGAAAGGAAAGGAAAGGAAGGAAACCAAAGACAGGCTTCCACTCCTATGGCAGCAGCTGGCTGGCAACAGGGGTGAGACAGGTTCTCACTAGATAGCACTAGCTGACCTGAAGCAGAGTAAGCCTCCAGCTTGGCTCCTGATTTCAGGGACTGCAGGCCAGGCCTGCACCACGCACCACACCCAGCTGTAAGGACAACCTTCCACTCCCGCCCTCACACACACTAAGCAGGCACTCCACAGCTGCAGGAGCCAGTTTGTCTCTTTACAGCACTGATCCTACACAAATTGGGAAGGGTGACAGGACACGATTAAGTGAGGAATTTAGTGGGCACACTCACCCAAGGTCTAGTCCTACGTAACGATCGGTATAAAATGAGAATGCTATCTAAACACAAGAGCTCTCTTGCTTAGACCCACTGTGGCTCTGCCCCTCCAGTACCTACTGTGGCCCAGAGAGAGCTCAAGAGTGGGACTATAGCAACGGGAGACAGCCACACCTCAGTGCCCCACACTATAGCAACGGGAGACAGCCACACCTCAGTACCCCACACTATAGCAACGGGAGACAGCCACACCTCAGTACCCCACACTATAGCAACGCGAGACAGCCACACCTCAGTACCCCACACTATAGCAACGGGAGACCAGCCACACCTCAGTACCCCACACTATAGCAACGGGAGACAGCCATACCTCAGTGCCCCACACTATAGCAATGGGAGACAGCCACACCTCAGTATCCCATACTATAGCAACGGGAGACAGCCACACCTCGGTATCCCACACTATAGCAACGGGAGACAGCCATACCTCAGTGCCCCACACTATAGCAATGGGAGACAGCCACACCTCAGTACCCCACACTATAGCAACGGGAGACAGCCACACCTCGGTACCCCACACTATAGCAACGGGAGACAGCCACACCTCGGTATCCCACACTATAGCAACGGGAGACAGCCATACCTCAGTGCCCCACACTATAGCAATGGGAGACAGCCACACCTCAGTACCCCACACTATAGCAACGGGAGACAGCCACACCTCGGTATCCCACACTATAGCAACGGGAGACAGCCACACCTCGGTATCCCACACTATAGCAACGGGAGACAGCCATATCTCAGTGCCCCACACTATAGCAATGGGAGACAGCCACACCTCAGTACCCCACACTATAGCAATGGGAGACAGCCACACCTCAGTGCCCCACACTCCAGGGAGCAGAACTACTTGAGTCACAGGGGAAAATTGCTAAACTGTACTTAAATCCACCCTGTTTGGATGTAACTAAATGTTAGTTTCTTTGTATAAAGCATATGTGTTCTTATTTACATGTGAATGCGTGTGTGCATGAGTGCACGTAAGTGTGTGTGACATGTGGGTGGACGCTTTCTTCAGTCACTCTCCATTTATGTTCTGAGATAGGGTTCTCCCTGGGGTGGTCTGAATAAAAATGGCCCCCATAGGGAGTGGCACTGTCAGGAGGTATGTTCTTATTGGAGGAAGTGTCACTGGGGGTGACGCTTAAGGTAGGCCCAGTGTGGCATTCTCTTTCTGCTACAGAAGTCTCAGCTGCCTCTTCAGTACCATGTTTGCCTGAATACCACCATGCTTCCCACCATGATGATAATGGACTAAACCTCTGAACTATAAGCCAGCCCCAATTAATTGTTTTCCTTTATAAGAGTTGCTGTGGTCATGGTGTCTCTTCATACAATAAAATCCTAACTAGACACTCCCTGAACCTGGTCTTCTATACTCTCTATGGCTAATGCTTGTCAACTAGTTGCTGGCTCTGCTCCCTGATCCAAGGTTAATTTTATTACCAAAGTCTTGGAGTTTCACAGTGGCAATGAAATATTCCACAGTACTCCAGTGCTGTGGGGCAGAGATGGGAGGATCCCTGGAGTTTGCTGAGCATCTCATATAGCTACACGAGACTGAATCTGTCCAAAAGAGAAACAGAGCTCACACAAAGGTGATCCCAGCACTTGGGATCCCACGCCTTTAATCCCAGAACTAGGGAGGTGGAGACAGGAGTGATATGGCTGGATGAAGAGAAGAAAGTAAGGCGGGAGGAGACAGGAGCTCAGGGCAGTCTGAGACAGATGGAGTCTGGACAGGACTGCCGCTTCGGTCTGAGCACTCTAGTGGCTGGCCTCTCTGCTGCTCTGATCCTCAGCATTAACCCCTCTGTCTGACTCTAGGTTTTATTATTAAGGCCAGCTAGAATTCGTGCGACAAAGTTTTGTTTGTGGTGATGGTTTTTAGACTTTTTTAGAGACAATCTCCATATCTCAAGTTGACATGCAGCTTGTTATGTAGATGCCCTCAAACTTGTTGTAGTCCTCCTGCTTCAGAACCTCAAGTGTGGGAACCACAGGTGTAAGTTCCCATACCTAGTATTCAATCCAAGACTGAAAACAAACAGACTGAGGCTGATGGTACAGTAACAGAAGCTTGGAACCAACCCCCTTAATTTTGCTTGGACATCACCTATTTATTAGTTATAAATGATGTGGAGCCCTGAAGGTGGGAAACAAGATCCTTCTGCACATCCTATTAGCCTACTGGTTCCGCGTGTGAAGGACACATGGGCTAACCAGATTAACTGGCTCTGGCTCTCTGGGCTCACAGTGGATAGGGTGCAGTTAACTGAAAGACCAAGTGAAATCGATACACTAACCATCACTTACAGTACCACATCAACACCAATCTCTGGCAAATATAAACAGCCAAGCTTGAAAGGCAAGGACCTGGGTGGTATCACCATAGGAAACACAGTCAGCTTGAAGCTAGGCAGTAGGCTGATGGGAAAAATCCAAAGAGAATGTTTTCCAGTAAAGAGAATTATTGTCTGTGTCAGAAGACTGGATTACTTTTTTTTTTTTTTTTGGTTTTGTTTTTCGAGACAGGGTTTCTCTGTGGCTTTGGAGCCTGTCCCGGAACTAGCTCTTGTAGACCAGGCTGGTCTCGAACTCACAGAGATTCACCTGCCTCTGCCTCCCAAGTGCTGGGATTAAAGGCGTGCGCCACCACCGCCCGGCGACTGGATTACTTTTAAAATCAAAGTATTGGAGATAGAGACTCAAGACACTGAAAATCTTGAAAATGATATACTGAGTTTTATTCTTTTTCCTTCCTTTTTTAAAGACAGGGTCTCACTCTAAAGCCCAGGCTAGTCTACAATTTACTATGTAGGCCAGGCTGGTCTTTCATTTACAACAGCTGTACTGTCTCAGACTCTCTTAAGTACTTAGAGTTATAGGCATGTACCACCATGTCTGACTTCTTTTCTATTTAAAAAAAAAAAAAAAAAAGTTTAGCCGGGCGGTGGTGGCGCACGCCTTTAATCCCAGCACTTGGGAGGCAGAGGCAGGCGGATCTCTGTGAGTTCGAGACCAGCCTGGTCTACAAGAGCTAGTTCCAGGACAGGCTCCAAAACCACAGAGAAACCCTGTCTCGAAAAACCAAAAAAAAAAAAAAAAAAAAAAAAAAGTTTTGAAGGATTTAGTTTTGTTTTGTTTTCTGAGACAGGCTTTCTCTGTGTAATAGTCCTGGCAGTCCTGGAACTCACTGTATAGACCAGGCTAGCCTTGAACTCACAGAGTCATCTGCCTCAGCTTCCCAAATGCTGGGGTTAAAGGTGTGCACCATCATGCCCCACTTTTGAAGGACTTATTAATAAAAAGATCTTATAGTTCTACATGTTATAACTAGCTATCACATAACATACAAATTTACCTTTGATACATGGCCATCCATATATTTCTACAGCTTTACAAAGTCAGATTCAAACTCCATGTTTCTTACTTCAGCAGCTAGCCCAGTTCTCTTTGATCTTCAGTTTAGCTGTGGTTCTAATGGTGGTTACTGAACTTGCTTGTGGGGAATGCATTTTGGGGAACAGATAGACAACTACTTTACAACCTTTTCAGCACTTTAAAGATAGTATTGCTTTCATTTTTAAAACTTACATTTCTTTTTTGAATTCTTCCATTTTCTGATTCTCTACATTCAGAAGTTCTTTTGATTTGTTCAGCTCTTCTACATTTTTCAAGTTATTTTCTTTAAGTGTGTCCAACTTAAAGACAAAGAGGAAAAAATTGGTGAAATTATTTCATTTTTCAGTGACATGGTTGGATAAATTATTCACAAAAATATGCATTTAAAAACAGATGAAATTGGTCATTTGTCACAAGCGACAGGAAGAGTCTTCTGGAGAAGAGACTACACACGACAAGCTGATCATCCTCTTCATTCGGTCCTGCATTTCTTGTCCACCTGGCCAAATGCCAAACCAATCACCAGTGCACATTAAAACAGAAGTTTCTTTAGTCTGTGTGCTTTTGGTTGTTTGTCCTTGTACAATCCTCAACACTTGCCACTGAGGTTGCCATTCAAAACAATCCATCTTTAAAAAGCAAGAAATAGGGGGCTGGCGAGATGGCTCAGAGGTTAAGAGCACTGATTGCTCTACCACAGGTCTTGAGTTCAATTCCCAGCAATCACATGGTGGCTCACAATCATCAGTAATGAGATCTAGTGCCCTCTTCTGGCCTGAAGGCATATATGCAGGAAGACCCTGTATACATAATTAATAAATTTCTTTTTTTAAAAAAAAAAAAAAAAGCAAGAAATAGAGTCAAACAACGACATTATCAAAAATCAATCTTTGAGCCGGGCAGTGATGGCTCACACCTCTAATCCCAGCACTCTGGAGGCAGAGGCAGGTGGATCTCTGTGAGTTCGAGGCCAACCTGGTCTACATCTAGGATAGGCTCCAAAGCTACAGAGAAGCCCTGTCTCGAAAAAACAACAACAACAACAACAAAATCTTTGTAATCAAACAAAAATCGTCCCCCCACAACTGACTAGTAATGTAGGAGATATTTCCAATCAAGGTCAGTTCTAAACTTATGCAATTCTCATTACAGAACTTATTTATTTGAATCAACCATTTGGGGGAAATTGTTACCCATCTTAATTTCTATGAGGAGGAAGAAGCCATGCAGCAAGCAAGGTTCCTTCTTAGCCCTGCCCGCCCTCTAGTGGGGAGTTCTAGCAAAGGCGTTATCTACAAAGGATGGAGCTTGTTCTCTCCTTCCTCCATACAAGCTGTGGTTCTGGGGCCAGGCTAGCCATCTGGGCTTTACGTTCTTATCTATTAGAGCCAGAGAATGGAGTTGTCGCTCTTTGTCATGTCATATGCCATCAACCAGAAACCCAGAAAGTAACATGCTAATTTTAACATCACCACCTTCCTTTTAATATTCTTTAAGAGCTTAGATTTATGAACCAAGGAAATAAAGCACAGTAATGGGCACATGAAACAGGTTATCTACCTTAAGATCTGGCAGCAACAGATACACTGAGGGAGTACACAATTCTGCCTGATTCCATCCTCTAGGAAAACCTTTTTTTTTCAGGCTTCTAATTTTAATTTGCATCTGAGTGCACTCTCTGTAAGCTTTTATTTACCCTAATTACCTCAAATGTCTTCATGAAGTTATCCCGCCTGGCAGTCCCTTCCTATGAACAAGTTTCTGAATGTCCTACCTGCCTGTGACTTAAAAAAGCACCAGGAGCTACACAGAAGGTCACAGACCACTTTAGTGAGGTAACTGGCTATTCAGATAGCAGCTTTTCAGGAAGATGGGAAAGGTCCAAAGGGAAATGCTACTTGCAGGTAGAAAAGGGATAACCCAATGCCACAGATTTGTCCCAGCTCTAGAAATGACTCATTCAAGATAACACAAAAGGATGCCAAGAAAAAGCCTATATTGGGGCTGGAGAAATAGAATGTGTTGGCACCAAATTAGGAGAAAGTTCAGGGGGAAATGTGCAGGATAAAAAGGAAGGATTATGAAAACTAGAAAGTGTCATCACTAAGTAGTTATCTAAGAATGACAATATTAGAGCTTCCTTTTCATTTTGGGGGCAGGTTGTTTGTTTAGACAGGACCTCGTGTAGCCCAGACTAGCCTTGAATTCCTAATCCTTCTGCGGCTATCTCCCAAGTACTGTGTCCATAGGCATGCATTACCATAACTAGTGTCACCTTGAATCCATGAAGTTTAGTGCATTAAATAATAAAGCAATTAATTTTATTTAACATTATCATGGCATGTTGTGCATTCAACTCTAACACAGATCAAACCTGTAAGTCCACACTTCAAAAAGACACACTCTTAAGTGACCAAACATTCCATGAAGTTGGTAAGCTTACTTCATTCTGTAGTTTTGCGTTTGTTTGCTTGGTGTCCTCCAAGGAGGCCAGCGTTTCTGTCTTCTCTTTGGTCATCTGTTCCATGATCTGCATGGTATCTTCTGCAGTCTGAGAAGCCTGAGCACAAAGGGACACAGTGAGGAGGCAAAAAAAGCACTCTCTCCTGCACCATCAGGGACATTCAGAAGGCACTGCCAAGGCAGCTCTCAGTCTGCGTGCCTAAGCAACACACAGAGGATGAGAGGCAGCAACCCTAAGGCAAACCGAGACAGGAGGGGTCTGTGAAGGAGAACAAGGTAATGGACCCTTCCCGTGTCATTTTTCTTGAGTCTGCGCCTCAACCATCTCCATGTTTTCACATCCATCTAAACCTACATCCAAGCTCCAAGTTCCACTGACAGGCATAAGCTCATCACTCTGACAGACTATTTGGTGATGATGAATAACTACCCTACATAACTGGACGGCTCTTACACTATTGGTGTAAGTGTAGAATATTTTTCTGGCTATTTCAATTTGGAGCTTTTGAAATCACTCAATTTTTTTTTTTTTTTTTTTTTTTTGGTTTTTTAGAGACAGGGTTTCTCTGTAGCTTTGGTTCCTGTCCTGGAACTAGCTATTGTAGACCAGGCTAGCCTCAAACTCAGAGATCTGCCTGCCTCTGCCTCCCGAGTGCTGGGATTAAAGGAGTGCGCCACCACCGCTGGCTGAAATCACTCAATGTAAGCTAAAATTTTTTCATATACTAATATAAATTATTTTGGCACTTATAATTTAAGGCTCAGGTGTTCCATGATAAGCACCGAATGGGAAAATCTATGAGAGAAACTGAGTAATGAATATAACCATGTCTCTGAATAAAAAAGATTATATATAGGAATAAAAATTCTTAGCTTCTAATATCAAAAATAATCAAAACTATAATCTTATTTGATTATAATTTCATTTGGTGGGCTTAGTAATGTTCATGAGAATTTTATATTATGTACGCTCTACTATCAACATGGAGATTTCGGTGGCATCTTCCAACTCCAAAAGGACAGACATAATGAATGAAATAAAAGTCAAATAGCAGACTGTATTTCAGTGTGTACACATTCACACTGAATAGTGCTCCAAAATTTCCAAGAAAACAGTTAACTTTTACAGTTAACAATGCTTCACTTAAATTAAAAGGGAAAATATGAATCTTTTTTTATTCATAGCTCTCAGGTCTTTGTGAAATGGGGAGAGACAACTACATTAGACATTCAGTGATGAGTCAGCCTTCCTGGTTATAATGAAAAGCTGGACATACACACACAATTGGCTTACTCAGGTGGATTTCCCTCCACTACAAAGCAGAGAAATCATCTACTCCACTAATGTTTGTACAGTTCGTGAGGAGTCTGTGTGCCCTCAATACTTGAACATCTCACTTTACCGTGAATGAATGAAGGGTCTCAAGCTCTCTAATTTTAAGGGTAAGCTTGCTCTTGTCTTTTCTCAAAATACGGTTTTCACTTTGGGACTCTAGGAGGTTGGCTGAAATGTGGCTGTTGGTCTGGGCCAGCTGGCTAATCTCCTTCTGGAGGATGAAGTAGCTTTCTTCCAGCTTCTCCTTCTCCTTCAGGACCTCCTCATTCCTCAGCATCATTTCTCGTTTCTCGGCCAGGAGGTTCTTGTTGTCCTGAAGCACCTCAGCTCTCTCGGTCACCGCCACCTCGTGGTTCAGCCGGAGGTCATCCAGGATCTTGGTGAGGCAGCTGTGTAGTTCTTGCAGTTCCAACTTGGACTTGGAAAGGGCAGCAAAGTCGCTTTTGAGGGTCTCGATATTGGCAGCGAGCTGAGCTGTTTCTGCACTCAGGAGTTCCTTTTCCTTAATGATTTCCACCACTTTTTGCTCTGAGTTGGTCTTTTCTTGGACAAGTGTAAAATTCTCAGTCTGGAGCTGCTCAGTACATGCCCTCAGCCCCTGAATCTCCTCTTCCAAGAGCACCATTCTCCCATGAAGTTTGTTGTTTTCATATAAAGAGGCCTCGTTTTCCTTTGCCCTGGCCTCCTTCTCTAGGATTAAAGTTTGCTGAATTTCACGAATCTCCTCATTTAATTTCTGGCACTCTTCCTGCAGGTTCAAGCCGTCCCTCAGCAAGATGTTCTTCTCGCAGCAGCAAGTCTTCAGCTCGGTGTTCAAGTTCTCTTTGGCTTGCATCATGCTAGTGTGCTCTTTCTCAAGATTCTTCTTGGCATCCTGAGCCTCTTTCAGCATCAGGGAGAGGTCGCACTTGCTGTTCGCCAGCTCTTGGTTTTCCATCTTTCTTTCCTGAAGCTCTTTCTTCAGAGCATCGATGTTACCGAGCAGTTTCATCTTCTCCTGCACAATGATTCGTCTGTTCGAAGCCTCTTGGTCATACTTCCTTTTAAGATCTCCTATGGCTTTGATAGAATTTTCCCTCTCAGCAAGTAAATCTCCATTTTGCATCTCTAGTGCTGATTTTTCTTTCAAGAGGCTATCCTGCTGCTTTTTAAGCCTAGCAATTTTCTGGCAAGCCATCTCCTTCTCAGAAGTTAAGTACGTGATCTTCTCATTTAGGCTCATCTCAAGATGTGTGGTCTCTTCTGAGTGTTTGCTGAGTTTTTCAGTGATGAGTCTATTTTCACTTAGGAGTTCCTCTTTCTCTGCCAGGAGCTTCCTCTCAGAGGCTGCCAAGCTCTCCTTCTCGTGGAGAAGCTGGATACATTCCGAGTCTGTGATTGCCCGACAGGTCTTAATCTCTTCCAGGAGCTTTGTGAGGCTTGCATTGGTGGCCTGGAGCTGTCTCGTGTCCAGTTCCGCCTTCCTCAGTGCTTTGCTGGCACAATCCAGCTGCGTGCGCAGAGTCTCTGCCTCCGTGCTGAGTAGCTGTTTGACGCGCAGGGTGGCCTCCAGGCTGGCGCTCAGTTTCTCCTGGCTATGGCGCAGCGTGTCCTTCTCAAACTGCAGGTCTCTGTTGCTCTGAAGGAGGTTCTCCCGCTCGGCCTTTAGGGTAAGGCAGGCGTTATCAAGGCTCAGCTGCTTCTCTGCGGCTGACTTTTTCTCAGTCGTGAGCTCATCGATCTCCTGGACCAAGGCCTTTTGATCCTTGACAAGCTCCTCGTAAGCGCTCTGAAGTTTCTGAATGACATCATCTTTGTCTTTGGACAAGAACATATTCTCGGCAGTGAGCTTCTTGACTTGCCCCTCCAGATGCTCTTTCTCTGCCCGGGCCTTCTCGGACATGGTCATCAGCTTATCCTTGCAGAAGTGGAGCTCCTCGATGAGCACCTGCATGCTCACCTTGGAGGCTTCCAGGGCGTCGTTCTCCAGGTGCATCTTCAGGAGCTCTTCCTGCACAACACTGACTTCCTTAAGCAGTTTCTCTCTCTCAACCACCAGGGACTCCTTATCCCGATGCTCCTGCTGAAAACGCTTTTCAGCAGCTTGCTTTTCTTCTGAGACTTTCTCCTTCTCTAAATGGAGGCTTTCGTTTACTACCCACAGTTTCTGTTGGTCTTCCTGAAGCAAAGTTATCTTGGTCTCCACTTCTACAAGCTTTGATAAAAGTGAACCTTTTTCTAACTGCAAAGCATTTGTCTCCTGCACAAGAAGCTGCTTCTCTGACTTCAGAGCCCTCAGCTCTTCTGACATTACTTCAATCTCTTTTTTGGCTGATGTTAACAAATGAGTTAGTGACTACAGGGACAAAAGATGGAAAGAATGGGAACAAAATGAAACCAAGCAGACACATGCAAGCCCAAAGAACTTAATGCGGTCTAAACCATGAAACTTTAGAATTTTCTACAGTAAGCTTCATAAAAACTATCTGAATAACAAAGGGATAAAAACTAAAAAAGCACTGCATAAAGGGGTAATAAAAAATAAATTTAACTAACTGCCAAGTGCATAAAGGGATAATAAAAGGCAAAATTAACTGCAAAGTGCCTATTAGCTTTTTCTCTTTGAAATGATGTGGGAAATCATTTCTGAAAACTTGTCTGGAAGACTTTTTTACTGTTCTGTTCGATTATTTCTATCTCAGAAAAGATCCATAAGCCAGGGGCAAAAACAAAATCAGTGAGTTTACGTTAATCAAAATGAGAGGTAGCAAGAAAACATTATCAGTGTTTAAGCCCATCCTCAGTAGGAAGGGGAGTCAACAGGCTAAAAGTGTCAGCGCCAGCATCATATACACGTTACTCAGATGCAGACTAATTTCTAGGCTTTGTTGGCTACAATAAAGTTTTTGTAAATGTACTATTTATAAGATAAGCTAATGATATCTATACTGGTACTATCCAGAATTCCATGGTGGACATGTGACGTGAGCTCTCAGAACGCGCTGAATGCACCTAGAGAGCTGAATTTTCTGCTGTACAAATTTAACTTTACACAGCTTTATCTAGTTAGTGGCTGCTGGGTTAGACAGCAGAGGTTTGCGTCACTGGCTTCCTGGCTCTGGGGCCTCCTGAAGGGATGCATAAAGCTTCCTGACTGCACACAGAAACGTCCTTGGGGCGACACACTCAGGTCTCATCAGACTCTCCAGAGCTGTAACTCACTAAAATCAAGTATGAAATTGAAATTTGAAATTTCTGCCCTGGCAATGCTGAAGCACGCATGGGTAGCCTGTATATGGCGGTTCTGTTGAACTTGTCCATATTGGGTTTCATGGTCTAAGGTAAGGAGGACGAATGACCAGGTCTCTTCCTCAAAATCAAATATCCAGATGAAAAATTTGAAAGAGGACTAATCCTGGGATTTTAACCAAAAGGTGTTTATAGAAAACCACCAAAGTCAGGACAGCTTCACACAAGTCATTAGAAGGCTGTGCTGTAATCTATAAAACTGAAGGCTTAAGATATGGGGGGGCCATGCAGGGAGCATCAAACATGGGATCATATCCACCATTAGTTGGTGTGTCAAGCTGAGGTGTTTTTGAGAAAAGGGACACAGGAGAAACTTTGGACAGCATGTAGAAGAGGGGAAACTGTATCCATTCCACTTGACATGTACTATATCATGGTTCTCTTAATCAACATAGGTGGTGTGATTTTGTGTTGCTAGTCTGTTCTGGTCCTGGGATTTGATACTAGGGCAGGGTAGACTGGCACTCTACAACTAAGCCAATATCAAAAGATTTTTAATAGTTTCAAGTTCTCTTTCATAATTCCTTTCTAGTAAATTTGTACATAAACATTTCTCTAATGCATTAAAAATAAACATTTAAGACAAAAATAATTTTTGAGCACTAAAAAGTTAAATAGTAGTAGAAAGGGTAAACTTTACTAAGTTACCAAAGTCGAAGAATATATTGGGGTGCAGATACAATCCTGACAACATAAGTTGAGATTCAATATACAAAATTCTAACTATTTCTAACAATAAGGTATTTTCTTGAGTTACTTGAAGCCAGCTTCACAGAGCTGTCAGCAAGTTCACAGAGCTTCAAAGCTCTCTCCAGAGCTCTAGTTCTTTATGTAAGACTCTGCTCGCCAGTTGCTCTCCTCCAGTTCCAATACAATGCTCACTTGCTTCCCTGGCCTCTGCCTCCTATTTTCCTGCCTTTGTCTCTCTCTACCTTAGTGCAAGGTGGAGCAGGCTCAGCCAAGATCAGAGAAAGATGCTTTGCGAAACAGAAAATCTACTCCGAGCAAGCAGACAGAGCCCAGGCAACAGGAAGAGGTTGTAATCACTCGGGACAAACAGCAGGGGGTGGTGATGGCTACACAGTACATCGGGAAAGACCTATAGCCATTACCTTCCCCTACAAGGAAGAAGAGCTGGCATGGAACACTTAAAGCCACAAAAGATGCAGTTTACCACCCTGCCATGCATGCAGAGTTTAACAGGCCACACATGTCACTCGGTTCCTGCCGCCTCTATGCAGAACTTAGTTGAGATATAACACAAGCACACTGTTTGTGCCTCAGAACATACTTTGGCCTTGTCGGCCTGTGCTTTCAGCTCCTCCATATCCTGCATCAGGCCTCTGTTTGCCTCTTGAGCAGCCTTCAGCTTCTCCTCTGTGTCCACCAGCATCTTCTGTAGGTTCTGCAGGATTTCTTCGTGCTTTGTTTTTGTCTCTGAGCTGGCTTTTTCATACTTGGCTCTCAGGTCCTGACACTGGTTGTGGCTTGTTTCCATCTTCTTTTCCTGAAGAAGAGAAGAAAGGAGTGAGGCATCAGGCCTCACATTGACTGCCCCTGCTTTACCAGCAATCCCCTTTGTGTCTCCTTACCAGTTCCAACAGTTTTTCCTCCAATACTTTCTTTTCTTCTTCATGCTTTTTAGTTGCTTCCTGCTGGCTCTGTTCGGCTTTAAGAGTTACTTCCCCAATACTTTTCTGTAGAAAACTTGCGTTTTCATTAGCCTTTGTAAGTTTTAGCTGTAGTTCTTCCACAGATCTAGAATAAGTTTCGATATAAATTGTCAGATAGTTCTTTATACGTATGCATGTGCTATGTGTACATGTAATGTGCATATATGTATGTGTGTAATCACTGTGTGGGTGTGTATGTTCATGTGTGAGTCCAGGTAAGCATATCACAGCATGGCGCATGGAGGTCAGAGATAACCTTGGGTTCCAGTCCTCACCTTCCATTGAACTGGAAGTAGAGTTTCCCGTTTATTGCTTTGCACTGGGACATTCCTGTCTCCACCTCCCACTTCACTGTAGGCACTCTGGGATTACCTAGATTCTGGGGATCTGAACTCTCATTCTTGTGCGTCAAATATTTTAGCTACTGAGCCATCTTGATAACTAGATTTTTCATGGTTTTTTTAATAGATAGCAAGAAGCCAAGAGTCATTTATTTAATGTGTTCACACTGTACTGATTGCATGTATGCCTGCAGGCCAGAAAAGGGCACCAGATCTCATTAACAGATGGTTGTGAGCTGCCATGTAGTTGCTGGGAATTGAATTCAGGTCCTCTGGAAGAGCAATCCGTGCTCTTAACCTCTGAGCCATTTCTCCAGCCCCAAATTTTTCATGTTTTAAACTAAAGAGTTACACTATAAATATACTATAAAAAACTATATCAAATTGCAAAATTTATAAGAAATTATACCTGAAATCAAGAAAATTTAAAAATGAATTTCCTGAAGAATTTTAACAACTGTGATTGTTATAAATATATTTAGAGTAACAACTACTATAACTGCAAGAATTTACAACTCTTTATTAATAGATCAGTAAAGAAATATGAGTTGAGGGCTGGAGAGATGGCTCAGAGGTTAAGAGCACCGACTGCTCTTCCAAAGGTCCCGAGTTCAATTCCCAGCAACCACATGGTGGCTTACAACCACCTGTAATGAGATCTGGTGCCCTTTTCTGGCCTGCAGGTATGCGTGCAGACTGAACACTGTATACATAATAAATGAATAAATCTTTAAAAAAAAAGAAATATGAGTTGAGATAAATATATTAGGCCAGATGTGGTGAACACACCTTTCATCCCAGCACTTGGGAAACAGAGGCAGGTAGATTTCTGGAAGCTGTGGTCAGTGTGGTCTACACAGTAAGCTCCTGGGCAGTCAGGGTTATACAAAGACCCTGTTTCAGATCAGATAAATTAGTTCACAACCATCCATGACGCCAGTCTGTGGGAATCTGATGCCCTCTTCTGGCCTGTAGGCAGTACATGCACATGGTGCACTTAAATATGTGTAGGCAAAAGACACATACACATAAAATAAAGATAAATCTTTTTTTTTTTTTTTTGTTTTTTGAGACAGGGTTTCTCTGTGACTTTGGAAAGATAAATCTTAAAATATTTTTATTAAAGGTTTTTCGATCCAAAAAATTTTAGGAAAAATATTAAAGGAAGTAAGTTTCAAATTTCTGGCAGACTAGGTTACCAAAAGTCATTTAAGTGCCTCTTAGGAAAAGAAAATATGGTAATTACCATAAATAATTCTTGTTTAAAGAGGACCAGCTAGGTTCTGTGGAGACAGTAAAGTATTTGCTTTGCAAGCATATGGGCCTGAGTTCAAGTCCCAGAACCCATGTGAAAAAGACAGGTGTGGTGGCATCCTTACAACCCCAGCACTAAGGAGTCAGAGACAAATCAATCCCTGGGGCTCTCTGGTCAGTTAGTGCGGCCTGCTTAACAAGTCCCAAATCACTGAGAGACCCTGTCTTTAAAAGGGGTTGATGGTGCTTGAGGAATGACCTTGGCAGCTGTCCTGCTCTTGTCTGTATGTGCGCGCGCGCACACACACACACACACACACACACACACGCGCGCGCGCGCGCGCGCGCGCAAGTTATATAGCTCCTCATGGATACAGGGAAAGCCTGGGACATTGGCGCAGAATCAGGGCTATCAAGTGAATGAGCAAGCACGGGGGAAGCACGTGGAATGGTGCTGGCTGTATCTTATTAGATACCTTCAGATGTGGCACCTTCTGCAGGCCCTGCAAACTTATACAGCTGCTCCAGAGCAAAGGGAACCAAAATAGCTACTGAAGCCACCAGTCAAAAGCCAGATCATTGCCGGGCGATGGTGGCGCACGCCTTTAATCCCAGCACTTGGGAGGCAGAGGCAGGCGGATCTCTGTGAGTTCGAGACCAGCCTGGTCTACAGAGCTAGTTCCAAGACAGGCTCCAAAGCCACAGAGAAACCCTGTCTCGAAAAACCAAAAAAAAAAAAAAAAAAAAAAAGCCAGATCATTATTCACCCACTGACCTTCAACTGTGCTGTGTGTGGGTGAAAGGCTAGATAGTGATATAATTTCAAAAACATTAATACTTTACTAAGCAAAATTCTAATGGTTCTAAAATGTTCTCTAAAACTTTGCCTTGTTAATTAAGCATTTGATTTCTATATGACACTATGAAAAGAAAGAGAAAAAAACAAGAACCTCAGAATAAGCTGGGTGTGGTGGCACACACCTTGAACCAACACTCTGTGAGTTCAAGGACAGCTTGGTTTATATAGCAAGTTCCAGGATAGCCAGGTACACAGAGAGACCCTGTCTCAAAAATCTAACAAAAAGGAACTTAAGAATAATAGATGCGGCACAGCTATGAAGCCTTGAGTGAGCCTCGGCTTCTTCTTCTTTATAATGGGAAGCTAGTGCCTTGTGTTCCTAAGTCACTGGAAGATCTACGGATTCTACTATATTTCTTAATTCTGTCTGATAGACCTCATTTTAGGTCAAACAAGGACTGACAAGAAGGCTCAATAAAAGCTGTTTACTTGCTAAACAATCCTGATTGATACCTAAAACCCATGGTTGAATTTTTAAAAACAGTAACAAACGTTACACAGGTGATTCAAGGTACACTGAGGCAGTAATACAGAAAGGAACAAAGTTGGAATATAGCTCCAACTGACCTTAGTCCCCAGAAACACACACACACACACACACACACACACACACACACACTCAAACACCTTAAAGGAGGGAAAACCAGAAAAAAGAAACATAAAGCGAAAAGAGAGTCAAGAATCCTTAAAATAAGACAACCCTGAGCCTTTTGTTTTTGAGTTTTGTCTCTATTTTAGGACTGGGTCTAACCAGGAGGTGGTAGCGCACACCTTTAATCCCAGCACCTGGAAGGCAGAGGCAGGTGGATCTCTGTGAGTTCAAGGCCAGCCTGGTCCACAAAGTGAGTTCTGGAAGTTGTAGAGCTGTTCTGAGAAACACTGTCTATGGAAAAAAACAAAACAATACAAACAAACAAAAAAAAAAACCAATAGGGTCTTACTATGTAGCTCTGGCTGTCCTGGAGCTCACTGTGTAGAACTGACTGGTCTCAAACTCACAGAGATCCACCTGCCTGCCTCTGCCACCCAGCAGCCCCGAGCCCGCTCTCCAGCAGACAACCCCAAGCCCGCTCTCCAGCAGACAACCCCGAGCCCGATCTCCAGCAGACAACCCCGAGCCCGCACTCCAGCAGACGTACCTTTCCTTCAGACGCAGTTCATCGTTCATCTTTGTAAGCTGAGAAGAGTTATCTCCCGACATCTTCATCATTTCTGCAATGTCATTTTCTAATTTTTCCTTTGCCTTTACCAGCTGCTCTTCTCTTTCATCCTTCTCTCTAAACTTTGCTTCCATATCTGTATATATACAGAAAAGAAACAGCACTGCTGTGTTAAGAACAAGAAAAGTTTATTGAATGCATCCGTATAGTGGGGATATTTGCAGACAGCCACCTCTGCCTAGAGGGAAACGCCAGTCTAGCAAAGACAGATAGATAGTAAGTAGAATAAAGAAAGGAACAATACATAGGAAGAGGTGAGTGCTGAGGGAAGAGGGGAGAGACTGGAAGGAGAGAAAGGATGTTGAAAGGAGAAGGAAAGAGTAAAATATGACATGGAACCCTCTGAAGGAAGGATAGGAAACAGGAAGCAAGTCAAAGGCCCCCAAGCAGCACGTGATCTGACAGGTCCAACAAAGCAAGGAGGCCGATATGGCTAGAGTGCAGTGGCTGAGGGGAAGACAAGTCTGAGGCAAACTCTCAGAGATACGGGGTTTGATGGGCAAGGCTTACACCTCTACTGAGTGAGATGGCACTGTGTTGAGAAGAAACACAAGGGTAAGGGTAGAGACAAGGAGCAAGTGGTCACCTGTGTGACAGTGAACAAGCATTGCAACAGCAGCAGAGAGATTCTGACGTCTTATAAACAGAGGAGAGGAAACAGCTCTCAGACAAGCACACAGAGTGACACAGTCTGTGGGGCAGGGCTGTTACTGAAATATAAACTCTTATCCTAGACATTCTATCGCATTTAATGGCTTGTCACCAGATGACATCACCTTACCTGCTAAATTTTCTCTCAACTTCTCCAGTTCAGAAGACAGCATGTTAAACTCTTCCTCCTTTCGCTGCAGTTTATTTACAGTATCTATTAGGATAAAGTTAAAAGTATATATATATAATATCACATTTAACAGGTCACCCAGAGTGATTGGCTTCTAAGCCAAGCACATCCTCATGAACTCAGAGGACACGGACACTGAAAGCGTCACTGCCAACTACACACTGCAACAAGAGGGGAACATGAGGCTTCACCGTCTCCCCACATCTGCACATTAGAAGGCCCCGCGCCTTTCCTAGGCATGTCTTTCCTGCTTCCAATCAAAACCCAAAGCTTATCAATAGCAAAATCAGATAAAATCAGTCTTCTCAGGAATACTAAGATTTTAATATGGAACAAGCCTTAGGTCAAAAGAAGAAATGAGTACTTATTTCTTGAGTTTGAAGATTCAGGAAACTAATGGAATGCAGTTTTTCTGTGCATTATGTAACTTGCAGAATTATGACATTAGACTAAATTCTGCACTCCCAAAGCCAGTCCCAGCCCTTAATGACACACACTGAAACTTTCTGATTTCAGTGGACACACCTTGCATACTTCTCTGAACAGAGAGAGCCTCCTCTGAAGTACCAGCAAACTTTTCTTTCTGGAGAAAAAGAATTAGAGATTCATCATACAAAGATCTCAGGTGATAAAGACTAAACGTGTCTATCAGTTACAATGCTAACTATTTTTGCAGCTTGTTTCATTAACGCTATGATGAACTACCAACTGTGTATTGTGCACGTGTATACATATGAGTGGGTTTATATTTGCATGTATGCAGATATATCTGTACACACATGTATGAATGGGCATATATATTAAGTGTATGCATACACATTTATATATGTGCTGCAGGAACATGCTGTGTCATGACTAACCCTCCAAGAGCTGCCTTCGCCTCTGAAATCTGCCTGAGGAGTGGGGATGTAGCTCAGTGGCATTGGTCTTGTCTAGCAAGGGCAAAGCCCTAGGGTGAATTCCATGTAAAAAGAAAAAAGAGAGAGAGAGAAGAAAAAAGAAACACAAAAAGAAGAAAAGCATTTTGCCTGAACAATAAGTAGAGTTCTGAGTTTCTTCTCTCTGAGAGTATCCAGAGAAACCCGAACTAAATTCAAGCCTAATATCTGTGTCTGCAACTTTATCAGCAGAATTGCTTCATTGTCACCTACTGTTAAAGGTCTCCTGTTCTAAACATGACGACAAGCTAAGCTAAAAGAACCTCTCTGGTTTTCCTGGAATAAATTTTGAAGTAGCTGTAACAAGAAATCTTTTAAAAGAGTTACTGACTTGATTTTATGTGTATCAGTGTTTTGCCTGGATGTATGTCTATGCACTGCATACATGCCTGTTGTCCAGAAAGGGGATATCAGAGCCCCTGGAACTCGATTAGTGGATGGCTGTGAGCCACCATGTGGGTGCTGTGAACAGAATCTGAGTCCTCTGAAAGAGTAGCCAGTGCTCTTAACCACTGAACAATTTCTCCAGCATCCCAAAGACATTTTTTTTAAAGACTTATTTATTATGCATACAATATTCTGCTAACATGTACATGCCAGAAGAGGGCACCAGATCTCACTATAGATGGTTGTGAGCCACCATGTGGTTGCTGGGAATTGAACTCAGGACCTTTGGAAGAGCAGGCAATGCTCTTAACCGCTGAGCCATCTCTCCAGCCCCCAAAGACATTTTTTAATGAATATTTCTAACAGAGACTATTAAAAGATAAGCACATAAACTAGCATAAGCCTACAGAGCACCTATTTATATCGCTCACAAAGCCAGGCTTCTAGAGGCATGCGTTCTTCCAAGAGCATGTAGAGGAATATGCTTGCATTGTTTTTTTTTTTTTAAAATGTAACTCTTGGAATTTTAGAAGACAGGGCAGCAAAATACAGTACTTAACACATTTTTAAAGCTTTATTGTTATGCTGGATGTTGTAGCACATGTCTTTAAACCCAGAGGCAGTCGATCTCTGAGTTCGAGGCTACCCAGACCTACAGAGCAAGTTCTACAACACCTATGATCACATAGAAAAACCCTGTCTCAAAAAAAAAAAATAAATAAATAAAAAAGAATTTAGTTATTATTTTTAATTACATGTAGGTGCTATATGGGTATGTGCATTTAAGTGTGTGCAGGTGCCCTTGGAGACCAGAGGTGTGCATCCAATGCCCTCAAACTGGAGTTATAGTCTGTTGAGTTGTCTGACGTGGGTGCTGGAAACTCGACTCTACTCCCCTAAAATAGCAACAACTGCTCTTAACCACAGAGCCATCTATCCAGTCCCATTTCCTTTGTTTTTTAAAATTATTTATTTATTTGTGCATGTGTGTGTCCAGTGTGGGCACACGCACCATGGTATGCACGTGAAGATCAAAAGATGGCCTGCTGGAGTCGGTTCTCTCCCTCCACTATGTCACTAGGGCTCAAACTCAAGGCTTCAGGCCTCTTTCAGCTCACTGAGACATCTCATCAGCCCCTAAAACATTTTCTTAAAGGACTCCAAATCACAAAATAGCCAGATGTAGTGGCACAAGCCTTTAGAGTCAGCACTCAGATTGCAGAGGCAGGGAGATCCCCATGAGCTCAAGGCCAGCATGGTCTACATAGTAAGTTTTAGGACAGCTAGAGCTACAAAGAAAGACCCTGTCTCAAAAGAGAAAACAAAATTCAAATCATAAAATAATGATTTAAAGGCCATTTTTTTAAATGTAGTGTACATATTATATACAGGATTGTCCAACAGAACTTTCTGTAATGTGGCTACTAAGAACTTAACAGAGAAATGAAATTGAACTAAATGTAGCAATTTAAATTTATGCAACTATATGTGAACAGCAATATGATGAACAATATGGCTATTTTTAAAGGTAGAAACTGGGGCTAGAGAGATGGACTAGTGATCAAGAGTGCTAGTGCTTACTCCTTTTGCAGAGGACCCAGGTTTAGATCCCAGTACCCACAGCAGGCAGCCCAAAGTCACCTGTAACTCTAACGCTAGGAAATCTGACACCCTCTTCTGACCTCCACAGGTATTGCACTCAATGTGAACATACCCATGAACACACTTGCATACACATAATTAAAAAGAAAATAAAATATTTAAGTAAAAATTTGAGCTCATGCCTACCTATAACGCCAACAGTCAAAAGGCTGAGGTAGTAGGACTGCTGTGAGTGTGAGGGCAGCCTGGGCTAAATAGTTGAGAGGGTTTCAAATCAGCCTGCTGTACAGTGAGACAGAAGAATAGAAAATTGTAGCACAGGCATATACTAAGAAACCACTGTGGGGGCTAGAGAGATGGCTCAGAGGTTAAGAGCTCACAACTGTCTGTAACTCCAAGATCTGGAATAAATGCAAGCAAAACACCAACACACATTTAAAAAAAAAAAAGGAGGAGGAGGAGGAGGAGGAGGAGGAGGAGGAGGAGGAGGAGGAGAAGAAGAAGAAGAAGAAGAAGAAGAAGAAGAAGAAGAAGAAGAAGAAGAAGAAGAAGAAGAAGAAGAAGAAAGAAAAGTAAGCACTGCGATCCGCGAAGTAGCAGAGCAACAGGGAGGCATATGGAGCAGCTGGGACAACTGCTCCTGAGAAGCTGCCTAGGTTCTCTGCAAGCTTATATGAATACCATGGCCCACAATTACCAGCCTCAAGTAAGGTCAAATTGTGCTGTAGGAGGCAAAGTAAGAGGGAAGAAAAGTGACAAGAGTTTTTGTTTGTTTATTTTGAAAGTCTTACAATTTGGTGGGGTGTTACCTTTGGTCAGTTTGTTTGTTTTTTGAGACAGGATCTCACTATGTAGCCTTGGCTGGTCTAGAGCTCGCTGTGTACACAAGACTGGCCTGGAACTCAGAGTCTATCAGCTTCTGCCTCCCGAGTGCTGGGATTAAACCCTGTGCCACTACATAATTTGGGATTAAGAGGAAACATGCAAAAGCAGTATAATTTCCTAAGGCAGAATATAACCGAGTGGCAGTTCAATTAGATAGCACACTGTCACACCAACACAGGGCACTCAAGACCTGGACAGTTGTTGCCCAGTCTAAACAGATGCTGAAGGCATGGTGCAGGAAAGGGTCTCAGCCAGTGAAACCTGGCAGTGCTAGGTGCGTGAGTGGGAAGATCTAGCTCTGTGCTTTGTAAAACCAAGCTGCCAACAACAGTCCACCTGCCTTACCAGAGGAAAAGAACATTTTTTAAAAAAAAAGAAAAGTTATCAGGGCTGGAGAGATGGCTCAGTGGTTGAGAGCACTGACTCCCAGCACCCACACGGGGCTCACAACCGTCTGTAACTCCAGATGGCACCAGCCATGTGTGTGTTTGTTGTGCAGACATATATGCAGGCAAAACACCTATACACATTAAAAAAAAGCTCTGAGGTGTCTAAATAAGGCCACCCTCTCAAATAAATTAAACTCTAGAATTAAAAAAAAAAAGAAAGAAAGAAAATAAAAGTTATCACCTACCTTTAATGCTTGTTCGATTTGACCCAGTTCCCTGGAAGGTATTTACCAGCAGCTAATATATTCAATTTAAATCCGTATTTTTGAAGTAAAAACAACTGCAGTATTTTTTTTTTTTTTAATGGAGAATGTTCTTTTAAATGGAAAAAGCCGGAAACGCTGAGGTTCAGATTCCCAACTGACAGGTACTTACCAAAGTTTGGAGTTCTTTTTCCAAAGTCTCCTTCACTTGACTGACTTCACTCAAAGTGTCCCGTAGGTTACTGAGCATTAGTTGTTTTTCCTGGAGTTCTGTGGTAATGCTATTAGCCTAACACACCAAGTTATATGGTACAGAGCCAAATGAACAAAAAAGAAACAAAAAAAATGATAAGGAAAAATAAAATGTAAAAAAATGAGAAATACAACAAAAACTACACAAAAGAGCTGTGTTTTTTTTTTTTTTTTTTTTTTTTTTTTTTTTTTTTTTGATTTTTCAAGACAGGGTTTCTGGTTCCTGTCCTGGAACTAGCTCTTCTAGACCAGGCTGGCCTCGAACTCACAGAGACCCGCCTGCCTCTGCCTACTGAGTGCTGGGATTAAAGGCGTGCGCCACCACCACCCAGTGTGGCCCATTTATTTATTTGTTTGTTTGGTTTCGTTTTTTTATTTTTTTATTATGTATACAATATTCTGTCTGTGTTTATGCCTGAAGGCCAGAAGAGGGCACCAGACCTCATTACAGATGGTTGTGAGCCACCATGTGGTTGCTGGGAATTGAACTCAGGACCTTTGGAAGAGCAGGCAATGCTCTTAACCACTGAGCCATCTCTCCAGCCCCTGGTTTTGTTTTTTTAAAGACAGGGTTTCTCTCTGTGTAGCCCTGACTGTCCTGGAACTCACTTCGTAAACTAGGCTAGCCTCACACTCACAAAGATTTGCCTGCCTCTGCCTTCTGAGTGCTAAGATTAAAGACATGCTCCACCAACTACCACCTAGCCTCTGATGGCTATTTTAAAAAATATACTACTTTTCTACACCTAAATTTGAGCATCAACATGGTCTAAAGCAGTAAGTGCTGGTATTTACTTCCTAAATGAGCTAACTGATCAAATTCGCTCCTGATCTTTAAAAACCCTAGTGCTGAGTATGTAGCTCAGTAGTAGAGCCTGTGCTTAGCATAGACAGACCCTAGGCACCTTATAATGGTAGTCTGTATTATTCTGAATATTTGTATACTTAAAATATTTCAACACTTGAGTCATACTTAAAGATCCACTAGATATTAGCAATTAGAACCCAGCTTTATTCTCTTCTAGTTAACTTGTTTTTTATTGCTATTTCAGAACCACATGCAACTAGAGACATTTTTCCTGTAGCTACTTTATTTTCAAGTTTGGTTACTTAGCCGACTTTTCTTGTTTATCTGCCTTTACCTCTCCCGGTTTAGCCTGCACAATTTCTTCTTTGTCAATAGAGCAACTTCTTCCACAAAAATTATTCCTCACCAGTCCTAGAGCCCCCACTAGTGGCAAGACTGGGAAAGATTCCCCTGAAGAACAGACGCTGATTTTAGCAGAGCTTGTTGCAGGAGACATAGCTGGTAGATATTGTCATTTCCTAATCCTTGACAAGCAGCACGTCTCCCCAAATAAAACACACAAAAAGGAACGGCCAGAAAAGTAGAGGCCTATGCCTATATTAATCCCAGGACTTGGAAGACCAAAGCAGGGGGACCACTGAGAACTCAGGGCCAGCCTGGGCTACAAAGCCAGCCCTAGCCCAAGCTGTCTTGAAAAAAACAAAAAACACAAGGAACAGGGATATAATGGTACATGTTGTAACCCCAGCACTTGAGAGGAAAAGGCAGAAGGATTATGAGTTCAAGGGCATGAGTTTGAGGGCAGCCTGTGGTACACACTAAGATCCCCACCTCCAAATGCAAAGGTTGGATGGTGTGGTGGTTTGAATGAGAACGGCCCTCACAGGATCAAAGATTTGAATACTTGATCTCCAGCTGATGTACTGTTTGGGAAGTATCAGGACGTGTGGCCTTGCTGGAGGAGGTGAGGTTTCAGAAGCCTACACTATTCCCGGGGTCTCTCACTCCACCCCACGCTTATGGATCAAGATGTAAACTCTTAGCTACTGCTCTAGCACCTGCCTGTCTGCCTCCTGCCTCCCTGGCCACAATGATCATGAACTCACCCTCTGAACTGTAACTCCTTCTTTAAGCTGCTTTGGTCATGGCATCTTACGACAAACAGTTTCTTCATCGTGGCATAAAAGTATGGTAATAATAATGCATACCATACTTACTGTGTTGCGAGCATGTTAAAAGAGAGTTTTGTTTTAGTTGATTGTTTTTTTGACAGGGTCTCTTTATGTGGTCCAGGCTGGCCTGGAACTAAACTGGAAAACCTCCTGCTGCATCATCCTAAGTATTACAGTACCATCATGCCCAATCTGAGTTTTTAAGTCAATCTCTCTCTCTCTCCTCTCTTTCCTTAACACCTTATTCACCTTAACACCACTGTTTTAGGGAGTTAGCTCTATTTAAATAGAGATTTTTTTTTTAAAGAAGCTCTATTTTTAAACAGCCTAGAATTAAACTTAAATAGGAGTTTATATCACCACCAGGAGATAAGGTAGCAGATAAGGTTTCCAGATGATAATAAAGGAAAATTCACATGTCTGGCCATTATTTGCCCTGATCTCATATGAAAACACACTTGAGATCCTCAGAAGGTATTCTATGATACTCAAGTGGGTGCACCACACAACTCCTGTTAAATCAGGGATTCTGAAGATGAAAGACTTCAACTCAAAAGTAACATACAATGAAAAAGAACAAAAGGAAAAGAACAAAAGTAAAAATGATGGAAGATGTCAATACAAACCTTGCTACTTTCAGCGTTCCTTTCCATCTCTAAATTTTTAATCTGCTTTTCAGCTCCCTCAAGCTGCTGTCTAAGTGTCTCGATTTCCAATTTACCTTCGGAATTGGCTTTCCGAAGTGCATCAAGATCCAAGAGCTTTTCTTCGACAACCTGGAGCTGGGATGTAAAATTACCAATGACCTTGGTTTGTTCATTGTACTTGGCTTGCAGAACCTCTAGCTCCTTTACCTTTATTTCAGCCTCCTGCAATTTGTTTAAGGCGTCTTCCATTTCCACTAGATGCTGGTCTTCTGCACTGTCCAGCCTCGCTTTGACGGCCTCCAGGCTGTCCTCCTTCTCTTTAATGACTTGCATCAGCTTGGTCTTCAGGGTCTCCATCTCTTTCGCGTGAGCAGATCGTTCAGAGTCCTGTTTACTCTGTAAAGTTTCTATTTCATGCTGATAATCTAGTCTCAGTCTCTCTATTTGTGTCTTTAACTCAGCAAATTCAGCTGAGTCCGTTCCAATCCCTTTGCTGAAAGACACCTTCAGCTCCTCCATTGCCTGCTGGTGGGATCCGATGGCGGTCTCCAGCTTAGACTTCCACAGAGCTATCACATCGGAATTTTCCTTGTTGGCGTGGTCAAGTTTGCTTCTCAAGGACTCATTCTCTTTGGAAAGCTTTTCAGTGGCAGCGTGCAAAGCCTTGATCTCCTTCTGAAACGTCTCTTCCCGAGCTCCAAAGCGGTCCGCCAGAGAGGTCATCTCGTTCTGGTGGTCAGTACGTGTGGCTTCTAGCTTTTCTTGCAAAGCACTTATTTCTTGCAAAAGAGAAAGAGACATATCCACATCCCCGGGAGGCTTACTGGACTCTAGCCTTCTTCGGAGCTCAGCTACTTCCTGTACTCTCAAGGCTAGGTCTTTTTCTAGTTCCATTATTCGGGACTTTTCTGACACTGTAGCCACCTATTAACAGCGGTCATAAGAAACAGAGAGCACTGAAATAGCAAATCACCAATCATTTTCTTAGTTCTGAAGCTCTTTGCAAACCCCCCAAAATCAAGCAAAGTCAAGCTATTACATGTATTAATGTCTCCCTCACTGAGATAATGTCTTAAACTCAATTCTGGAGGCTCTAACATGGGATTAAAATCTTTAGCAAAATAAGCATCAATAAAAAAAAATAGAGAAAAAAATCTTTAGCAAACTTCCACCATTATGAAATCCCAAATGCATATTGAGCTTACCTCACTCCAACAATATCTGTTTCTCCTCCAAAGACACTTAACCAGGAAGCATTCATTATCTGATAATAAGTTAACAGAAATAGTAGCTTCCAAAGTGCTCAATAACCTGCCTCCTGGAAGAAAGCAAGCTCAGTTGGCCAGTTTTTCTTCCTTCCTTCACCCAGACTGCGTTCAGTAGCACTTCAAGTGCTACTCCATCTGAGGCTGGTGACTGAAGCCTGGCCTGCCAGTTAAAGCATGCACAGTCACCAGCCACGTAAGGCTGAGCACTGAAACGTAGCTCATCTGAAGCAGGATGTGCTGAGACACACATCAGGATTTGAAAAGTCAGAGAAAAACAGACATAAAATATCTTAATGATTTTAATTGTCACTGTATGATGAAATAACATTTTAGATACACTATTTTATATTTTATTCGAATTAATTTCACCTATAACTTACTAAACAGTTCATGTGGGTATCAGAAAATTAAGATTCTGTATATGTAGTTTGCATTCTACTTCTATTAGATAAGAGGTATATAAGATCTAACATTATCCATGTTTCAATGAGAAATGCATCGTCTGAAAAATAAAAGCCTCAGTTGGATAATGAAGAATTTATTGGCTTCTAAAAATAACATTAAAAGATAACTTACCTGCAATTATATATTAGACTCTCACAGAAAGACCCTTTTCTGGCTTTTGTAACTCTGTCAACACTCTGATGTATGCATCTTATTTCCCTAACCCAGTGGTTCTCAGCATCAGTATGTACACAATGGAATGTGTGATTTAATTACAAGACTCTTGCTACTTCCACACACTAGGAATCTACCTGAGCACTGGAGTTTTAAGGGAAAAAAACCACACACTTTCTCAACTTGTGCCTTTTAGTCTAAGAAAAATTTTCTCTACTGCTTCCTCCTAGCCTCTCAGTTTGGTACAAAGAATATGTGTGAAATGGTATCTTACTTAACTAACCTGGGAAACAGAAGGGGATACAACTAGTTTTAAAGTCCCATTGGTCCCAGATTTCAACAAACTTTTCCTATGTTGCCTTACAGGGACAGAGAACACAGGGCAAGTGTCTTCTGCTTCCTCTGCCCACCCCAGAATGCTGTGATGCTCAGTAAGATGTCCAGAACAGAGGGAGGGATGCATTGCACAGTCACTACTCAGAGCTGACTGAAGCTGTAGTACTTCGTGGTTATATATATGCTTGAGATTAATCATGTTAATTCATTTATATTCTGTTCTCAAGAGAGGGGAGGATCCGTGAATTTCTTAGATATAAAGCATCAATGAACCCCTTGCTGCAAGGTTACAACATAAGATCACCAAACTCAATAGGTGAGAGCGTCAATTCAAATATTAGGATGACGGTTCTTTTCTTTTTTTTTTTTAATTTATTCATTATGTATACAGTGTTCTGTCTGTGTGCATGCCTGAAGAGGGCACCAGAACTCATTACAGATGGTTGTGAGCCACCACGTGGTTGCTGGGAATTGAACTCAGGACCTCTGGCAGAGCAGACAATGCTCTTAACCGCTGAGCCTTCTCTCCAGCTCCCAGGATGACGGTTCTTTATGTGGCTCTCTGTCACTTCTATTTTAAGTTTGACCTCACAAAGTCTGCCCTCAGTTGCAGTTCTGCTAGTTTACGGCCATAAGGTCGGGAACTGTTTCTTACCTTTGCTCACATTCCTACGGCACAGGTGAGGGGGTATGAACTGGACTTAAAGTTTAGGGAAATTCTAAAATGCTTTCTAAAAAGGACTGCAGGGGGTGTGGGGATTTGAGGGACCACTAGTCATTTTCACTCTTGGCATACCAAGAGTGAGGACCAACAGAAGACATTGCTATGGAGAGTTGCAAACTTTAATTTGAAATGGCTGCAGAAGTCCATTTGCAAATGAATTCCTTATTATCCAGCAGAAAAGACATGGGTTTAGAAGTAAAAAAAAAAAAAAAAAAAAAAAAAGTGTATTTCCTTACTTCAGTCAAACCAAAGGCTCTCTATCTCCTAAGCCCCGCGGACTTCCCAGATCAAGCCTTGCATCCTCAGCTTGTACAGAAATGATACCAAATTATCACTTATTCTTTTCTCGTTCTTTCAATTTTTTCCTTACCAAATATGCTGGGAACCTTTCATTAATTTCTGAAGCCAACTAAAACCACTTCTTTCTTCTCCTTTTTGCTTTTGCTTTTTTTAGATGGGGTCTTAACTCTGTACTGAGACTGGCTTTGGTTTGTGTGACCGAGGCTAGCCCTGAACATGTGGCAATGCTCCTGTTTCAGCATCCCAAGTGCTAGGATTACAGGCCTGAGCCACTATGCCCACCTTTATTTATCTACTCATTTATTATTTGTATGTACGTGTGTCTGTGCACACACCTGTGTGTCTGTATGTGTATATGTGCACAATGCATATGGAAGCCAGATGAAATAGCAACTGTCTTCCTTAGGCTCTGACCACCTTAGTTTTTTAAACAGGGTCTCTCATTGACTTGAAGTTTGCCAAGTAGACCAGACTGGCTAGCTACCAAGCAGGTTTCAGGAATCCTGCCTCTGCCTCCCCAGGGCTGGGATTACAAGCGTGCACCACCATGCCCGGCTTTTTTCTCCTTGGATTCTGAGGACTAACCTCAGCTCCTCATGCTTGCAAGACAAGCACCTTACCAAATGAGCTATCTCCCTACCCTCTTTTCTTCATTAGAAAAAAAAACTTATGATTGAGAAAAGGAAGATTACTCATTTGTCTAAATTTTTATATCAATGATTTCACACTGAAAGAATTCTACAAATACTATTGATTCAAAAGAAAAGTCAAGGTAACAAATTTGATTGGACAGATAAAAAGTAATTTTTAAAATTTAAAGGTCAATCACAGTCAAACATGATTTAACAGGTACATACATGAATATATATTTTTACATGTGAGTGATGCTGATTATCTCTTTTAGCACAAATTAAAAGAGTCCATCCTGTAACAGTTAAGGCACAGATTCTGGAGCCAAATGACCTGGAGGGAAATTCGAGCTCCACTATTACTATTTGCTGTGTAACTGGAAACAAAAATTTTAACAACTTGTGCTTAGTATCCTTGCTCTATAAAAATCTATAGAAGGGTGAGATAATATCACCTACTGAGAATGCATGGCATGACACTTCTATAGGTGCTTTAATATATTAATTAAAACAGGACTGATGCCCAAGCCCCCAAGTAATTCATTCTTTTCCCAATACACCTGTTCTTTCTAACCGCTGAGATTTTTAACCTTGGTGACAGAAAGAAGGGAGATGTTAGCTCAGCCATCAAGAGGGGAAAAAAGAAAAGAAAAAGATAATTGGGGTCAAAGTCCTTATAATATATCATCAAAAAGAGCTAATGTTTCCACTTCTTTTTCTCAACAGGCCAGAGCAAGTGCAGGAAGTAGCATGGATCACTAAACCCTGTGGCTAGGACGATGAGGACAAGAGGACAACTGACTGCTTGTGGAAACCTCGAAAACAGCTGTGGGTAACCATGGAGTTTTTATAGTTTTAAGGTTTCTAATCTGATTTTGGTTGAGTCTTTTCTTTTGACAAAATACTTTACATAAAACACCTGCACCTACTCATCACTCTGTGCTCATGAATACCTGAGCGGAACTGAGACCAAACTCAGGCTGAACCACTGGGTCAAGGCTCAGGCCAACAGCAGACATGTCACCGATGTGTCCACCACTCACACGCGTGAAGCTGCTTCATTAAATAGTGAAAACCATTACCCTAGTGTCTTCTAACTCCCTCTGGAGTTTGTCAGCTTTGGTCTTTTCAAAGAGCAGGCTCTGTTCAAGCTCCTTAATGCGGGCATGCTCCAGTTTGGTCTGCGTCTGTTAGTAAAAGGGAAGAGGAAAAGAACACAACAGTGCCACCATGACATGCCAGCACAAGAGGAGAGAGCGGCATGCAGGCCGAGCCACCAGTACTTTCTGCCAAAGGATGAACATAAAGGGGAACAGAGAAAGAAACAGGATGGAGCTGCGAGGGAACGAGGGAGTGAGGATGGACGCTATGAACAAAGGAATGAAGGTGGGGGGAGGGCATGAGCTAGTCTGTTGAGAAAGAAAAAAAATGGAAAACACATGAGGCAAGATGAGGTTTCAGATGCATGCAGCCAAAAATATGTTATCTTGATAAGTGAAGTTTATCAGCACAAATTAGAATAGTTAATACTCCTCTACCATCTTCCTTCCCTCCCTCCCCCAGCTATGGCTACTTGACATTAATGTGTATGTAACTGACTCAGGGACTTCACAAGGTTGTCTGACCCTCAAAAAGATCACCACTTTCACCTATAGGTAGAGAAAGACAATGCCACAAATCTTCAAGCATTCAGTAGGTCCCCAGAGCAGACTGCTGGATCTGGCAAACAACTTGTAATAAAAAAAGAGTAGAAGAATCATTTTAATAAGAAGGACCTGGGCTGGGTGTGGTAATTTAAACCTACAATCTCAGCTCTTGTGACACTGCGGCAGGAGGATTGCTGCCAAGTACAAGGCTAGCCTGGGCCAACATAGTGAGTTCAAGGGCTGTGCTATAGGGTAAGACCTTGTCTCAAAAGAAGAACAATTCAGGCCGGTGGTGTCTGCAGAAGTGGGCGAGGGGCTCTGGCTGAGGTTCTCTACAGCAGAATATGAGCTGCAGACGCTCTAACTGTCTCCCAACCAGGATTTTTCAAAGGCTTAACTGTCTGTGGAGAAGAGGGGAAGATTCAAGATTACAAAGACAATATTTAGTAACGACTACCCACCACTGCCTCTTCCTATGAAAAATGTCAACTAAGAAGATCTCAGCAAAAGAAAAGCTACACTCCAGATGTAAGGGACTTATTTTTATCCTAAAATGGAGTCATTCTTACCAGCGCAGAAGACAGGAAAGGATGACAATGCAATATGAGTGGGATCCTCGGAACCTCACACTCACTATGACTCCCTTTCCACAAACCCAGTTACCTGACTGGTACCCAGGCAGTTCGCTCTGCCTAACAGGTTCAAGTGTGGCTGAGTCTTGCTCCACTTGAAATAATCCTGGTAGCAGTCTTAAAGTACTTCCTCCACCATCTCTCTTACCCAACTTGTCACTAGGACAATTGACTGACAATATCAGGATTAACTTAAGATATCAGTCTGAACAACTATGGGCAGTGAGAAAATTATAACAGGTCATAACAAAGTGACACCTGGCAGTATAGAGCCTGAGTAGACAGTCCAAGCTATGAACATGTTCGTTGGTATTCTGGTGACTGCAAGGCACTCAAGGGGTCACTTTGTTTATGAACCAAGCATAAACAACCATTACAGGATACCTAAAAAGTGAACAGAAAACATTTTTTTGAGACTGGATCTCATTATATAGTACTGGCTGCCCTGGAACTCCACTTAGAGCAAGCTGGTCTAGATCTCAGAGATCCACCTGCCTCTACATCCTGGGATTGAAGGTGTGCACCACCACACTCAGACAGAAGGCTTTTTTTTTTTTTAAATAATAATTATTTATTATGTATACAATAGTAAGCCTGTGTATATGTCTACAGTCCAGAAGAGGGCACCAGATCTCATTATAGATGGTTGTGAGCCACCATGTGGTTGCTGGGAATTGAACTCAGGACCTTTAGAAGAGCAGGCGATGCTCTTAACCACTGAGCCATCTCTCCAGCCCGACAGGCTTTTTTTTTTAAAAACAAAAACAAAAACCATTCTTCACTTACACTTTCTATATTCTGTTGTCTGGACAGTCCCCTGCATCCATGTGTACTGCAGAGAGAAGCTATTCAATACTCTTCTTTTACCAAGAAAATAACTTAATCCAGATCTATGTAGTTACAGTTATAGCTTCAGGAATTCAAGCTCAAGGAAAAGGTCACTCACTATGTGCAGATAAAAAACAAATATCCAGCCAGGCATGGTGATGCAAGCCTACATAGTCCCAGCACCCGAGAAAGCAGAGACAAGGAGATAGAGGCCAGGTTATAGAGCAGATTCTAGACCAGCCTATTATTCCATAGCCAAATCCCATTAAAAAAAAAAAAAAAAGGCAAGAGAGCTGGTTTTTACTAGTTCCAGCATTAAGCAGCTTGAGGCAGGAGGATCACCACAGGTTCAAGAGCATCCTGGGCTACAGAATAAGACCTTGTCTTTAAAAGAAACAAACAGCCGGGCGGTGGTGGCGCACGCCTTTAATACCAGCACTTGGGAGGCAGAGGCAGGCGGATCTCTGTGAGTTCGAGACCAGCCTGGTCTACAAGAGCTACAAGAGCTAGTTCCAGGACAGGCTTCAAAACCACAGAGAAACCCTGTCTCAAAAAACAAAAAAAAAAAGTGCTGGGCGGTGGTGACACATGCCTTTAATCCCAGCACAGCCAGTTCGAGGCTAACCTGATCTACAAGAGCTAGTTCCAGGACAGGCTCCAAAGCTACAGAGAAACCCTGTCTCAAAAAACCGAAAGAAAGAAAAAAAGGAAGGAAGGGAAGGGAAGAAAAGAGAACCTGGAGGTGGTGGTACACACCTTTAATCCCAGCACTGGGGGTTGGGGCAGGGGAACAGGGGCAGGCGGATCTGTGAGTTCGAGGCCAGCCTGGTCTACAGAGTGAGGTCCAGGACAGTCAAACAGCCAAGGCTATAGAGAAAAACTGTCTCAAAAAAACAAAACAAACAAAAAAATAGAAAGAAAGGGAGGGAGGGGGAGGGGAAGAGAGAGAGACAGAAACAAAAAAAAAAAAATTCATATACTATTTCCCCCATTCAGACCTTCCAGCTGAGTGAAGCAAAGAACCCTGCCCCCCCCCTTATAGAAGGGGGTGCTGACAGTGGACTTTTACCAGTAACCCACCTCCATGCCACAGCCTATGCTAAAAGTGTGACACTGAACAGGACAGCCCTTCAAAATGATTGCTTTCTGAGACAAAGATGTGGCATCCCAAGAGGAAAATCTTGGGATAAGGGCTTGGAAGGAGAGCAAAGGCCTTGCAAGAAGCACACAGAGAGGCAGGAGGGAGGTCCCATGCACACTGACACTGGAGGCAACAAAACCTGTTCTGGATGGAGAGAAGAGAGAGACCCAGATCACTGAAGTAGCTTCGCAAAAAGGAACCCTCATCAAAATGTTAATGTGAGTTCTCTAGCTCAGTCAATGTGTGGTCAGAGAAAAAGTCTTTGTTTTGGTTTTGTTCCTTTGAACCGGAAAATCAAAGCGAGAGGTTTCAGGTCTTCTCCATTGGTAGCACAGCTGGCAGTGTGTACAAGAAGCAGTGTTCTGGAGGCCACTTTGGTAGTCTTTACTGGGGGAGGAATCTCAGGAAGAAGAGGGAGAACCAGCACCACACCTGCTGCTAGGAAAAGCTCCCTCGATGACAGTGACTTACAATACCCTGCATATTCAGGGAGGAATACTGGTCTCTACTTGCAGACAGGAGGAATAAACACAAGCTGGGATTTCTTATCAGCTACACTGGCGAGCAGTAGGAGCATGCACAAAAGCAACCAGAGCATCTAGGCTGGGGTCAGGAGGTCAGACTAGTTGGGAAGTGTCTCCCAGCATTTCCACAGTTCTCAGCTCAGGTGTTTATGCTCCCCTCACCAGCATCCCTTTTGAAGTCATTCTACCAAAATTAGAAAACATGATGAGTGAGGTGAAGGAGGCCATGCCCTCATACAATTTCTTTCCTTTTTAGTAAAACGTCTTTAAAAAGCAAATATTTACCTATACTTAAACAGATTAATCCACAGAACTTAATCAGTACATACAGTTTCTAAAAGATACAAATGCACTTGCTTTGAAAGCCACATGCACAGCAACACTAAGGGGAAAGTCCCAAGGTCAGATTATGCAGTTAGTATTTGAGTGTATCAGTAAGCACTTTAATCTGGACCAATCTGAGTTAAGGGAAATACCCACACGGTTAAGTGCCCTCTTACATTCTCAGCATCTTCAGAAATCTGGCTCTCTTGCTATCAGTAAAAAATAAAAATAAAAAAAGGAAACAAAAGAGTTCAACTAAAGTTTCAATCTGTGTTAGGGTTTCAATATAACTTTTTGATTAATAATTTCAAGTAAGTTTATCAAACAGACTATACTAGCCTACTGCTAATGTAAATACTTTAACTCAATCTTTCCAAACTCGAGAGGCGGTAATTCTCATGAATGAGATGGCGACATGACATTTCCAGTGAGACTTGGGGTTTTAAATGGACGACAACAGCACAGAAGTCAACTGAAGGATGCGACTACATATGAAATGGGTGAAGAAGGTCTCTACTAAATTATTAGTAAGCCATTAAATTCTAGACCTTATAAAATCACAACTCAGAAACTGTTCCCTTTATTCTTTATTGACTATAAAAATATATCTATTTCCAAAGAAATCAAAGTTCCTGTTTGGAAGGACTCCTTAAATTTAAGCCAACAAACTCCAAAATCTTGACGGTGGCAAACAAACAACAACTAAAAGAAACCCAACAACAACAACAATAAAACACACACACATATACATATATCGTCTGCTGGGCATGGTGGTGCACGACTATAATCTGAGGCAAGCCTGACTTGAATTGTAAGTTCTAGACCAGCCAGCTACATAGTGAGGCCATGTCTCTAGGTCCACTCAATAGTCAAAGACTGTATAGACAAGTACAATTTTTACAAAATGCTATGAAGAATCTTCAAATTTTGAAAAAGTTAATAATTTATATTTGTCATATATGTGGCAGTGGCTTAAAAAACATCCAAACCATTTAACAGCAGTATATAATTCAAAACTAATTGTAATTGTTAAGAAAATAAGAAACCTACTATTATAGGAAAATGGGTGTTTTTTTTGTTTTGTTTTGTTTTTTTGGAGCCTGTCCTGGAACAAACTCTTGTAGACCAGGCTGGCCTTGAACTCACAGAGATCTGCTTGCCTTTTCCTCTAGAGTGCTGGGATTAAAGGCGTGTGCCACCACTGCCCGGTTGAAAATGGGTGACTTTTAAGTATGCCATAGAAGTGGCATAAATTGCTCCTGGTTTTTGGTAACTACATTATTTAAAAAAAGAAACTATCTAATCCCTGGCAGCAATAAATAAATAAATGAAATAAATAAATAAATAAAATAAACTACGAGAACACACTGTTTACTTTTATAGTGTTATAAAGGATTTGTTCTGCCCCACTACAGAACAAAGCAGAGCCACAACAAAGATGCTTTGCTATGCACTATTATGTTGAAACTTAGTTTTTTTTACAATGCTATTTCCAGCATCTGAGGAGCAAGCAGAGTTTTACTAAGACTGTCTTAACACACACTGCCAGATTTATGACTTGATTAAATCCAATTAGCTTCCAATTTGAAGCACAAGAAGAGTGCTGAACATTTTAATTGCTGCATGGATTAGGATACTGCAATCACAGGTGCAAGAACCAACCATCCTCAGCACAACCCAAGTGACCAGAGGCGGGATGCCCGACATCCTCTTGACCAGCTGTTCTGACAAGGATCCCTGGCCCAGTGTATCATTCGTATTTCTCAACAATGGCATCCAGAAAGGCTTTAGAGAGCTAGAAGGGTTTACCTCAAGATCGCCTTTGGTAATTGATTCTTCTTCTACTCGGAACTGAAGGTCCTCAACCTTCCTGTGGAGTAAAACCGAAACAAAGCATTGAGGAAAGTGCTAAGGAATACCTTACCCCAGAGCAGACAGGAAGAGCCGCTCCCTGGTGAATATAGAGACATAGATAATAAAGGTGTGCATCTTTAGAGCACTAGTGTATAAAAGCTGTGCTGTAGTTATTTAGAAATTCCAAATTTTATCTAGGTATCAATCAATTCTAGAAGGCATTTGGTAAAAAAATTTGAAAAGAAAAAAATCAATTGTTTCCCTTGGGCACACATACCAGAATGGATCAATCAAGATCAAATCAACCAGGGGGCTGGAGAAATGGCTCAATGGTTAAAAACACTGGTTGTTCTTACAGATGACCTGGGTTCAATGCCCAGTACCCACATGGCAGCTCCATTTCCAGAGAATATGCTACTTTCACTCAGACATACATGTACTCAATGCACATTAAAAAATAAAATAAATAAGTCTTAGCCAGGTTTGGTAGAACAATGCCTTTAATCCCACACTTGGGAGGCAAAGGCAGAAGGCTCTCTAAGTTCAAGGCCAGCCTGGTATACAGACTGAGTTCCAGGACAGCCAGAGCTACACCGAGAAACCCTGTCTTGAAAAACAAATAAGATTAAGTTTCTTTATAAAGACTAGGTAAGAGAAACCAGGCTGGAATTTCCTTTAGTGATGCTGACTAAAGTTATCCTCGGGAGGTTTAGCATTCAGTGGCAGTAAGGATCTATTAATAAAGTCAGGAGAAGCTCCATCAATGCCCACTCTCTCCACATATCAGACATCAGTTTTGGCTGAACACAGTCAGTCCCTGGGTTTTGTCAACAAAGTTGTTGACAGTAAATTTCTTGCTAAGACAACATTGAAAAAAGATTACACTCAAGGATCACCTTCTCTCCTCTTCTAGTTGGTTGAGGAGCTCCACTTTCTCCCTATCAGCAGCTTCTACCATTGTTCGCAGCTGGTCCATCTTGGCTTCCAGTTCCAGGACATGCTGGGGAAGCAAGAATGTTAGTGAGTAGCCCAGGGATACTTCCAAATGGGTATGCCTAAGTGTGACCACGATGGGTGGGCATCAGTCTTGATACATTCTAACACTTTCTATCTCAGGTGGTTATTCCTGGCAACTTTCCTGTAAACTAGATGACAAAAAACTCCACATCATATAGCAACAGAAGGCAACAGTAAAACAAGTCTCAGCTTTTCCAAGATGAAACATATGTCAATAATAATCTACAAACAACATCTGTGATCACTAAGGTCCTAGTAATGATCAGTTAATGCAGACAGACTCAAAGCCTAGACATAAAGACCAAATGGCTAAGATAAAATCAAGAAGAACAAAACTTTATGATGATGGAAACTGGAACCCAGACCACAGCTTTCCAACAAGCTCAGAAATTGATTCTCATTTCCTATGTTCAGCTCCAACTCCCTGGCTCCAAACACCAGGCACTCTTTTTAGCCTCATCACTCAATTTAGAAACCACCACCATATCCACAAGATCAACACCAGACTTCACCTGGTCATGCCCATCTCGGGCCAGGGCTAGCTCCTGCTCTATCTCCCCCACGTGGCTGGTAGCCTTGGCCACCTCGGCCCGCTCCAGGTCCCGCTCAGCCAGCAGCTGTTCAATGTGCTGCTGCTTCTCCTTCAACGCCTCCTGGAGGGCAGTGGTGCCCGAGATCTTGCGGGCGTAGCGGGAGGAGGTTTCAGTCAACTGCAAAGGAAAGTCAGAGAAGTGAAGGGCGATGGTGCTACCGGGGAGGAAAGGAATGAGCAATGCATGCATGCATAGCAGGCATCTCCTCGGCAAAGCAAAAGTGCGGTCCCAGCTTGTGAGTCTGCAAAATATTAGGCAAAGTTCTCACAAAAAAAAAAAAAAAAAAAAAGACCTCTTAAAACAACAACAACAAAGAGATAGAGAAGCTCACAGCAAAGTTGAGAGGACGTTTAGAAGATCAATGTGTAGCTCAAACATGGGTACTCTGAGCTCAGCTGACAGGGACTGGAGGAATCTAGACAGTTTTCATAAAACCAATTTTAAAAGTTTGTCTAAAGTCAGATATAACAGCTCACATCTGTAATCCAGTACTCAAGAAGCTGAGGCAGGGGAACTGCCAATGAGCTCGAAGCCAGCCTGGGCTATAGAGTAAAACCCTGTCTCAAAACAAAACAAAACATACCAAAGTTCTTTAAACTACTTTAGCCTGAGCTATTGTTATCTTCTGATAACAACATATGGCTAACCTTTTGATCTTGGTCTTAAGGCTGAGTTTGTAAAGCTTCCAAACATTGTTAGGAAATGAAGACACCACCCTCAGAGCCACAGCTCTTCAACTGATGGAACAGGTGGATTTTTGTCAGGATTTCCTACATTTTTCTTTGCAAAGGAAAAACTTGGAAGATATCACGCTGGAACCTGGTCTCTAGGATTTGGATCCCAATCACTAGATATTTATAAGATTTCAAAGCAAAGTCTGGGTGAAGAAAGACAGTCAGACAGTCACACACAGAAGGAAAAGGAAATGAGAAGATGGGAAGAAAAAGAGAAACCTATGAAGAAAAAGAAATGGTAAGAGGGAAGAAGACAAGAGGGCAACAGTGGGGCAGGAAGGAAGAAGGAAAACAGAAGGACAGGAGGTAGCTGAGACAAGGGCTGAAGGACCCTGAGAAAGAATGGGTTTTCTTGTCATCTATCCATCTCTATCTTGAAGCTAACAGTCGGATAAAACCCAGAGGAAATGACCTGCCGAAGTGGCAGCAGGGAACTGGACAAAATGAAGCACATTCCTCTCTGCAGGCCGGGAAGGTGTTTGAAAATGTTTGTCCATGGCCTTGACTTAAAAGTTGTTGGATCCAGATCAATTCGCCCTTTGCTTCCTCTGCTCTAGGTCAGTCTATCGAGCCCTCATCTCAGGGAGCAGACAATGGGGATCTTCATCAATTAATCCATCAATCTGATTGGATGAGCAAAGGAATCCAATCAAACTTACACTGCCTTTTGTTGTTCATTTTGTGGAATTTTTTGAATTATTTAAATATACTGGGCACAAAGTCCATTTCTCTCTTTTTAGCATTAGTCCAGCTTTCCCGCCTTGCTGCATGGTTAAGTTATACTTCTCACTAACATCTCCATGAGTACATTAAGTGTGAGGTCACCAAACCATGTGCACAGATTTGCCGCGAGGGCCCTTGAAAACTCATAGGGACGATGAAGGATTTGTAAAATCCCAAAGAAATGCAAGGGTAGCTGTTGAACAGCATGCAGATGACTAGATCAGGCACTTCAGCTTCAGTTAGATTGTGATCTACTTCGTTCAACAGCACCATGTCTGCAAAGTTGGATGCTGGGAACTGTGAAGACAAAAACAAGTACTATGCACACATTAGGGCAGCAAAGGAAAGGGAAGGTCCCAGAGGTAAATACAATTCCAAGGCATGACAAGATGCACAATGCCCAATAGGAACATGTTCCCTAACAGTGAGACACTATAGTTACTGAAGAATTAACTAAATACTAACTTTTCTGGGGGCTGTAGAGATGGCTCAGTGGCTAAGAGTGCTTGCTGTGAAATCAGGAGGACCAGAGTTCTGATTCCAGCACTCACCTAAGAAACCAGGTGTCCCACAAATGCCAGCTCCAAAGTGCCCGATACACACCTACATGCGCACACGCATGCACACACATACACACAGATAAATCAATCATTCAAAAATATAAACTTTTCAATTTCTATCTACCAAATACACTTCTCAAGAAAAGTTAAAATCACATTATGTTGTATCCCCATTATGCTCATCCTGTCATTTCTATCAGAAACTATAGCTACTCCACAGAAATATACCAAGAAACAAAACTGTCTCACAAGACAAGAAGATAGCTCTTGATAGTTTTCTTCTATAAATGAACTGAGCTATGAGAAATCAAAATTTGTCTGCTAAATGTTAGGAGGGGAGACTGAAGGATACCGGGAGAGCTTGGTATTCCCTAAAGAAATGGAGATAATTGACAAGCTGGTAACAGTTCCTCAGGGAAGGACTCCTCCAGAGCAGACATGTCATGGAACTGTTCCAAGACCGCAGAGTGACGTCCATGCCGGGATGCACTGAGCCTTGCTCTCCACCTCCACTCCACTGCTCCTGTGATATTTTTCTCCTGAGAATCATTTTTAACTGTACTGTTAAGGATGCAAACTAAAACAGTCTGAGTCATGTTTATTTTACCTGCAGCTCACTGGCAGAAGAGTATTACAACCACTTAAGAGACTTCACCGCTCCCTCCTCTCTCTTCCTGAATAGAAGGTAAATGAGATCAAGGACTGGAACCCTAGTGCTGAAGTCACCATCTTACTTTCTAACTGTTGCCTCGAGTCCACATCAAAAAGTTGACATCCTGAATTCAGGTGGGAATAGAATCTTACTGCCATTTCTGATATAAACAACACCTGCCTCGTTTCTAAGAAAAAAAATTAAGGGCAAGGGATGACATCAAAATAATCTGAATACTATATCATATTCACAAAAAGAACAAGGTGCTGCTTTAACTCCAGCAATTCCACTTTCAATGTTCTAAGTGGGAAAAGGAGAAGAGAAAAAGGGACCAAGAGAAAGAGATGAAGAGAGAAAACAAAACCCAACAAGGCTCTTCCTAGCATCTTCAAGTTCCAAAAGATCACTCAGAATCATCCGGTCCACATAGGAGCACTCACACATTAGTAATAGATTAGACTACACTAAAATTATAAAGCATTAAATTCTCTCAAAATACACTGGTCCCTAAAATTGTTAGACGTCAAAGAGAAAGAGACTTATGCCCACGATGAATGGGATCCCTCCAATTTCCCTGACATTTGGGCCCAAATAATTTCAAATAATAAACAGGTAGTTACTACAGACTTCCCAAGAACATGCATTAAAGCTACTATGAATAAAAGTGCGGCTAAAATTCCTATTCCAAAACTCATGGACTTGCAGGAGTCACAGCTCCAAAACTGCCTCCTCACACAGACTTTCACAACAAGCTACAGCCGACACTCAGCACACACAAGCAAAGCGGGGCACTGGCTGTGGGCATTTGGTGCCTCAGGAAGGAGGGGAGGCTTACTAGTCCTGTTCGGCTGGGTTTGCTGCTCACAGAAGAGGCCACAGAGCTCATGGAGCTGAGAGAGGAGGCGGAGGGGCTGCGCTTCAGGTTGGCGGGCGTGGTGGCCATCACTCGCCTCACAGCAGCTGCTTTGGCTTTGGCTGGTGTAGTAGAAGGGAAGCCAATCTTTGTCACTTTGTGGACAGGAGCAAACAATCCATACTTGGGCTGACACTGAAAATACCTTTAGAGATAAATAAAAGGAGGAACAAATACAACTTAATTACAAAAAATAACAACTATAACCAAACACTCTTCCAACTCAAAATGTGTGAGATTATGTAAGGACATGAGTGTACAGACTTAGGGACCCTACTTAGTAGAGTCATGACAAACAAGACCCCGACTCTGGCAGATCCACCAAAGTAAACTAGAAGTGTCAGTTATCTGAGGACACTAGAGATTGTGGCAATTACAATGCTTAAGAAACAGGATGGCCGGGCGATGGTGGCACACGCCTTTAATCCCAGCACTCGGGAGGCAGAGGCAGGTGGATCTCTGTGAGTTCGAGACCAGCCTGGTCTACAGAACTAGTTCCAGGACAGGCTCCAAAGCCACAGAGAAACCCTGTCTCGAAAAACCAAAAAAAAAAAAAAAAAAAAAAAAAAAAAAAAAAAAAGAAACAGGATGGATGGCTTTGGGGCAGAGAGGATGTGGCTCAGTGGTAAAGGCTTGCTTCCGTGTGAGAGACCTGGTGTTTGGTTTTTGATACACAGGACACACACAAAAAAGTGAGATGGCTTCATAATCGTTTTTACTGAGA